>NW_024747856.1:0-27844 GCF_018991925.1 Homarus americanus | reverse complement strand
TCAAATGGTCTTGAGACTGGCAAAAGATCTTTAACATTACATAATAGAAGACAACAATCCAATCACAACTATTCTGCTTAATAACACTTTCCTGGATACTGTCGATAAGGAGAAAGTTCTTGGCGTTGCGATAGATCATTCACTGAAGACGGCGCAACAACTGGGGGCAGCAGTGACAAAAGCAAATCGAATTTTGGGATTTATAAAGCTTACCTCTGAATACAACGACGGGAACATGCTCCTTTAACTGCACAAATCTCCAGTACGTTCCAGTCTGGATTACTGTATACAGACATGGAAAGACTACCACCAGAAAGACCTAACAACCGCAGCAACAGGAGACAGCAATAGCACAAACAGCAGCAACAGGACAAACAACAACAGAAACAGGGCAAACAATAGCAGCAGCATGACCAACCCCAGAGTGAGAGTTCAAGGGCACAGGTGAGGCAGTGACTTACAGCGACTGGTGTCTGTCTAGCGCCGCGCTCCTCAGATGGTGACGTCAGCATTCGGTAACACGGCGTCTCTGTGATGGTGACGCCTAGCACAGGTAACGCGGTGTCTCTCATTAATGACGCCTAGCACACAGGTAACACGGCGTTTCGTAGCTGGTGACGCCCAGTACAGTAACGCCGCGTCTCTCAGCTGATGACGCCTAGCACTAGTAACACGGTGTCTCTCAGCTGGTAATGCCTAGCAAAGTATTTTTATGTAATCTTTAAGGATACCACGTTTTCCTAAGCTTGCATCAAACATCAAATTTTTCTAAGTTTTATGAAAATAGAAAGTCAATCGTTTTACTGTATTGGCAGCGCGGTTCCTTATTGACCAGTGTAAAATTTCTTTCTATCAGCACCCGGACCGAAAGTTTGGGGATGTATAGAAATGACGCTATAAGTCCTTCAGTCCTTCTGTCCGTCCGTCCGGGAGAGATATCTTATCCACTTGGTAACTCGCCAGAGAAGCGATGGATTAATTTCAGTATTAGAGTGAGAGCGTAAGTTATAGCAGGGTCTTACTGGGCAGTACTGGACGTGTTGATAGTTCAAGCACTTCAGAAATCAAGCCAATTTTTTCAGATAATCAACGTTGCCTTATTTTTTTTAAGTGGGACTTAGAAAAAAAACTACTTTTTGGGGAGGGGTCAAACTACAAAAACTATTTCATTATTTCTATATCAAGAGTCTTACCTGGTTACCTTTTGTGTAGATGACAGATATAGTTTTTCCTGTTTTTAGTGAGAGGTTAGCTGGGTTAGGACCTGCCTGAGCTATAGACCTGACCATTTGTGTATTAATAATAATAATAATAATAATAATTGACGGTTTATTGAAAAAGTTCTGCACCCCGAAGGCTGAAAATATACGTTGGACATAAATGACTTATTACATACATTGGTGGTTTAACAAAAGCCTTCATTAGAGAAAGGTAAAGGAACATACAGTGAACATACAGATTATTGTAGGTGTTGAACTGCAAACACGTAGTGTAGTAACTCCCTCCCAGATGGTGTTAGGAGGGACCTCATGTGGTGTAGTAATTCCCTCACAGATGGTGTTATGAGGGGCCTCACGTGGTGTAGTAACTCCTTCACATATGGTGTTATGAGGGACCTGACGTGGTGTAGTAATTCCCTCACAGATGGTGTTACATGAGTGAGGTGTGGTCCCAGGCCTTCCTATCGTAGACGGATTAACACATCGCTGGTTGTTGGGTCTCACGGGCCGTTATCACTGGGTACCTGGGACCTCACTGTGTGAAGGTTAACTTGGGTATGACTGTTACTGTTGAGTTGTTCTCACTGACTTAAGCACTGTTCACCACTGTTCACCTCTGTTTAACACTGGTTCCATTCCTTTCCTAAATGAAATTGTAACTTCTGGCGAGAACTTGTTGATATTACGGTGGGGAGGAGGGTTCAGGGGAGGGAGTTGGTATGGGCCAACTTAACAGTTGACCTGGCTGCTCCGAGAGGAGCGCCAGGTACGTCTTGACCCTTCGGTGGTCAAGGATGTAGTATGTCAAGGATGTGTGTGTGTGTGTGTGTGTGTGTGTGTGTGTGTGTGTGTGTGTGTGTGCGTGTGTGTGTGTGTGTGTGTGTGTGTGAGTTTGGATATGTAATGAATGTGAATGAATCTAATGCTCAGGTGATTTCCAGGATAATTTTATGATGATTCTGGTGGTGATAAGTGTGTGTATCTGAGGTAATGATAACACAGTAGGAAGTGACAAAAACGTCATATACTAATGAAAGTCACAATTTAATCCTATACTCAAAGTGTTCCGGGGTTAAGCGTTGACTCTTACACCTCCCCTGACCACCGATTAATTGGTGCACTGGGGTCCTCACCAAATCTCGACAAAAATTTGCAAGTCAACGTATACTTGTGTCTGGGTAGAAGGGCCAGACTATGGTAAAAGATAAAATGCTCCAATAATACCGCTTGCTAGAGATGGCTTCTCTCTTTTTGCGTAAATCCCTTCACACGATTTGTGTTTAGTCTAGTGTTGGCTGTTGTGATGTAAAATATTTATTAGTCGTTCACACAGCGTTAATTTATTGGCAACCACTTGTGCTTTCTCTGGAAGACTATTTAAATTAGGTAGCCTTAAGAGAAGTGAGTTCATATTTACAGCACAATATTTGTTAGGGAACGGCTATATGCGAGTATTATCCACTGTAATGTTGACCTCAATGGCTGTCGTATGTCTTGTTCTTGAAATTCTATGTGAAGTTCATTATGGTTCTTAATATAACCTACCAACCTAACCTAATTAAATATTTATTTGTTTAAACAAAAGCGTTTCATATAAGCAATACACACTGTGGCTCTTCCTGTGTTAATAGTATTCCCACATTTGATTATCCTAAAACTGTAGGCTAGGGGATCATGCATAATTTACACAGTAAAATACCTGTACATGTACAGTAGCTAAAACAACTATCTGTACATACTTTGTGTGAAACAATATGAGACCATGGACGATAAATATTGGTATATGGGGGCTGTCACTAGTCACACGTACCATTCCGGAGCATATCCACCCCCACCTGCACAGATAGTTGTTTTAGCTACTGTACATATCAAGATCCATTACCATAATACTGATGAAGGTTGTGCACTTTAACCATCAACATAAAGATTTTTTATACAAAAGGCTTTCTTACCTCATGAAAATCTCAAAAAAAATAGGAAAAGGAATTTTTAAACTGTTGATTTTAAATTTTGTCTATTCCAGACAGTTATACACCCTTGTGCTAAACGCCATAGCCATACCTAATGTAGGTTAGGTTAGATAGATTAGGTTAAATAAATTAGGTTAGAAGAGGTTAAAATAGGTTAAATAGAGTAGGTTAGGTTAGATTAGATATATTAGGTTAAATTGGGTAGGTTATGTTTGTTCATTTTATGTCTGTTAAATCAAAAACAGTATACCAGTATATAATGTAGCTGGTAAACCATTCCTCTGTTCTAACATTTCTGTGGTTGTAATTAAATGGTGCCGCCGTACTTAATTACCAGGAAATATATACCCATAGAAGAAAACTTATGTCTTACCTTGAGAATGAAGAATATCTGGGAAATACTTTAGACTTCAGACTCATGGGAAGGAGCCAGTATAGGAAGATTTTTTATAGAAAAACATTAATTCTTACTTCATGAATAGAAAGAAATGGTTAGAGGAATTACAAATTTCTGACTTATGGTTTTCTGATGTTTGCAACAACACTCGGCGACGTGGGGAGCTATCAGGGAAGCTGCCATTACTTGTTTATCCGTATGCCAAGATCAAGTTGTGTTGTTTAGTGTAGGTATCGCTTTCTGGTGCTGAACTGGGTGAATGTATGTATTTTGACGTGTTATATAACACTACCACATGTTCACTACAACACTACCACAACCACATGTTCACTACAACACTACCACATGTTCACTACAACACTACCATATGTTCACTACAACACTACCACATGTTCACTATAACACTACCACATGTTCACTACAACACTACCACACTTTCACTATAATACTACCACATGTTCACTACAACACTACCACATGTTCACTACAACACTACCACATGTTCACTACAACACTACCACATGTTCACTACAACACTACCACACGTTCACTATAATACTACCACATGTTCACTACAACACTACCACATGTTCACTACAACACTACCATATGTTCACTACAACACTACCACATTTTCACTATAACACTACCACATGTTCACTACAACACTACCACATGTTCACTATAACACTACCACATGCTCACTATAACACTACCACATGTTCACTACAACACTACCACATGCTCACTACAACACTACCACATGCTCACTACAACACTACCACATGTTCACTACAACACTACCACATGTTCACTACAACACTACCACATGTTCACTACAACACTACCACATGCTCACTATAACACTACCACATGTTCACTATAACACTACCACATGCTCACTACAACACTTCCACATGCTCACTACAACACTACCACATGTTCACTACAACACTACCACATGTTCACTACAACACTACCACATGTTCACTACAACACTACCACATGTTCACTATAACACTACCACATGTTCACTCCAACACTACCACATGTTCACTATAACACTACCACATGTTCACTATAACACTATTATAGGTTCATTATAATACTAATACAAGTTCACTAAAACACTAGAACAAGTTCAGAAGCCTCTTACTACATTTTCTGCGGAACAAAACACGTCCTACTGAAGGATCCAATATTGAATAGAATCAGTTATTATTATGAAAATGAGTTCTAATCACGATATTAAGGATATGCAGATCGAGTACGGTATGACTCCACAGCCAGAGGTAGACCCAGACACTAATCCGGTCTGTGATATACCTAAGGACGACTTTCACAGATTTGACCAATATGGTCTCTTTATAAAACATATTCCCTCCGAGGTGACCTACCGGAAGATGCGATCTCTCTTCAGCCATTGCGGGGGTCTGGTAAACTTTTTTATGCCCTGTGACCACCAGACCGGTCTACACCGTGGTACAGCCATCGCTAGGTACTGTAGCGAATTTTACAGAGAAGAAGCTCTCAGGCTCAATGGAGAACCAGTGGGTAAACGCGGACTGTACAAAAATTCTCGTCGGTGTCTGAAAGTTGAATACCTCCGGTATCCAGGTGGACCCAACTACAACTCCGAAAAGATTCCAAAACAAATGCGGGAGCCTGAAAGATTCAGGAAAACCTTTCGTAAAAGACGATACGATGAAGGCTACAACTCCTCGTACAGGAGGCCCAGGGGGAGGGAGTTTGACGACGGCTACAACTCCTCACCCTGGAAAAGACCCAGGAGGAGGGAGTTTGACGACGGCTACAACTCCTCACCCTGGAAAAGACCCAGGAGGAGGGAGTTTGACGACGGCTACAGATCATCGCCCTACGTGAGGCCCAGAAGGCAGCAACATGAGGACGGTTATTATGAATCACCCCCCCGCTGTGTTGATTGCACCAGAAGAATCCTGAAACGGGGCAACCATTATTATCGTCGTTGATGAATGCTATTAAATTTTATGTAAAAAAAAATATTAATAAAATTAAAAGTTGATTTAGTATAATAATTAACCTAACCATCATCATCCTCAATTATTATTATTATTATTATTATTATTATTATTATTATTATTATTATTATTATTTATTTATTTTTTATTTCTGTTCACATGTCTTCACAGCCTCATAAAGTTCATTATTATGCGTTATTAATCAACATTCATACACTAATCTATACATACCCAAGCAACACAACACCCATCCACCTAAACACATCCAAAACACAGTACCCATCCACGTGAACCCAACCAAAACACAGTACCCATCCATCCTAAAACACAACCTAAACACAGTGCCCATCCATCCTAAACACAACCTAAACACAGTACCCATCCACGTGAACCCAACCAAAACACAGTACCCATCCATCCTAAACACAACCTAAACACAGTGCCCATCCACCTAAACACAACCAAAACACAGTACCCATCCACGTGAACCCAACCCAAACACAGTGCCCATCCACCTAAACACAACCAAAACAGCTAGCTCTTTCATCACAGGACAGACACTTAATTAAATTACTTGTTACATGGTTACAGAAAAGCCAAACCCATCCTGAAGGAGAACAAGCTGGTGAGGAGGTTGGCAGATCTTCAGGATGTTGACGCCAAGATGATCATAATGCGACACCTCTACCAAAGCAAGATCCCTGTGGTGTTTGATAATTGGAAGCTTCCTGGAGCAGACTGGATGTTCCAGGTACCGTATATAGTAATCATTTTACCTGTAAAGTGATGTGATGTGTACAGTGGGTGAGGGAGAATAAGGTGGGAAGGAAGCTGAGTCACCCAAATCAGAATTACCCCACACAGGCAAAACACGACGTAAGGGGACCTAGAAAGAGAAACACGAGAAATTTACGCTGATTTATATTATTTTATAGAGTCATTAACCTTATCACTTACAACAGATTATTATTATTATTGGTAGTAGTAGTAGTAATCTTAAAATAAGTTTGGCGCCCTTTCATGTGTCAAATATGGTTTGCAGAACATAAAGAATTTTGCACTGACCGGGAACCAAATAGCAAGAAGGAATAAACTAGAGGCAGAACACCATCGAACTCGTCCCAGGAAAATCAAGACGATATTACCAGAAATATTATGTTTCATAGTTTATAACAAGTGAACGTGGGCCCTTCATGCCAGGTGAAAGATTGAACGCTCGTGCTTGGCTAGCGAGCAACCGCCGTCCGGCTGACAGCTTACAGCGACAAAATGATTAATTAATGCCTTCCTAAAGAAACCATCGACATGGGACCAGGTTTGTTCCACTCTACGAATTTTTTGCGATTTTTCCATCAAGTTTGATGAAAAACCGATTGTGCCATTTTGGCTGCCCAGAACAGACACACACACGGCTATTTCTATAGTATATTAGATAATAAATAATAATAATAATAATAATAATAATAATTAATAATAATAATAATTAAAAATAATAATAATAATTAATAATAATAATAATAATAATAATAATAATAATAATAATTAGTAATAATAATAATAACAATAATAATAATTAGTAATAATAATAATTAATAATAATAATTAATAATAATAATAATAATATTAATAATAATAATAATAATAATAATAATAATAATAATAATAATAATAATAATAATAATAATAATAATAATAATAATAATTAAACTAGTAATAATTAAAACAAATACTATTACATTTTATGCATTTAATTAATATTAACAACAATACCTTCAATATATAAACACTTTCACATACATATGCTGTACAAACACGACAGCACGTAAATAAAATAAAAATATTGAAGTGACATACACCGTGCAAGGTCCTCACGTGATCTGCACCCCACTAAGACTTTTATTCAGCAAATCCTTGGATCAGGGTAAAGCGCCTATAGGGACTGGAAATCAGTCAACGTCACCTAATACACATGAAGGAGTAGGAACGGTGCAGCGGAAAACTGCAGGCCCGTCACATAAATGCAATCTCTTTGAGAAAATTCTGAGGGACGCCATCATCCAACACCAGACCGAACACAGTCTTATCAACACAGCGCAACACGGTTTCATAGAAAGAAAATTCTGTCTGACAAAATTAATCACGTTCCTTGAAACGTTAACAGTTACAGACTACGTGACCAAGGCTCACCAGTAGATGTGTTGTACATTAATTTCTCCTAAACGTTTGACAAAGACCCACATGCACGACTGGCCTCTAAGATCCTGGCACATGGCATCACAGGCAAGATTTTGCTGTGGATTAACAATTGACTCGAAGACTGGCAACAAAGAGTGGTAATAAATGGAGTACATTCAGTGGAGTATCACAAGGCTCTATCTTTGGACCCACCCTGTTTGTCATCTACATAAACGACATAGGTGAAAGCATATCGAGTCACATTGTCAATTTTGTGGACGACACAAAGATATTGGGGAAGGTAGCAAATCAAGACGACGTCGCAACAATGTAGAAAGACCTGCATGAGCTGTTCAAATGGTCTTGAGACTGGCAAAAGATCTTTAACATTACATAATAGAAGACAACAATCCAATCACAACTATTCTGTTTAATAACACTTTCCTGGATACTGTCGATAAGGAGAAAGTTCTTGGCGTTGCGATAGATCATTCACTGAAGACGGTGCAACAACTGGGGGCAGCAGTGACAAAAGTAAATCGAAGTTTGGGATTTATAAAGCTTACCTCTGAATACAACGACGGGAACATGCTCCTTTAACTGCGCAAATCTCCAGTACGTTCCAGTGTGGATTACTGTATACAGGCATGGAAAGACTACCACCAGAAAGACCTAACAACCGCAGCAACAGGAGACAGCAATAGCACAAACAGCAGCAACAGGACAAACAACAGCAGCAACAGGAGACAGCAACAGCAGCATGACCAACCAGAGGAGAGAGTTCAAGGGCACAGGTGAGGGCAGTGACTTACAGCGACTGTCTGGTCTAGCGCCGCGTCTCTCAGATGGTGACGCCTAGCACTGGTAACACGGCGTCTCTCAGATGGTGACGCCTAGCACAGGTAACGCGGTGTCTCTCAGCTAATGACGCCTAGCACAGGTAACACGGCGTTTCTCAGCTGGTGACACCTAGCACAGGTAACGCGGCGTCTCTCAGCTGATGACGCCTAGCACAGGTAACACGGCGTTTCTCAGCTGGTGACGCCTAGCACAGGTAACACGGTGTCTCTCAGTCGGTGGTAATCTTTAAGGATACCACGTTTTCCTAAGCTTGCATCAAACATCAAATTTGTCTAAGTTTTATGAAAATAGAAAGTCAATCGTTTTACTGTATTGGCAGCGCGATTCCTTGTTGACCAGTGCAGAATTTCTTTCTCGCAGCACCCGGACCGAAAGTTTGGGGACGTATAGAAATGACGCTATAAGTCCTTCAGTCCTTCTGTCCGTCCGTCCGGGAGAGATATCTTATCCACTTGGTAACTCGCCAGAGAAGCGATGGATTAATTTCAGTATTAGAGTGAGAGCGTAAGTTATAGCAGGGTCTTACTGGGCAGTACTGGACGTGTTGATAGTTCAAGCACTTCAGAAATCAAGCCAATTTTTTCAGATAATCAACGTTGCCTTATTTTTTTTAAGGGGGACTTAGAAAAAAAACTACTTTTTGGGGAGGGGTCAAACTACAAAAACTATTTCATTATTTCTATATCAAGAGTCTTACCTGGTTACCTGTTTTTAGTGAGAGGTTAGCTGGGTTAGGACCTGCCTGAGCTATAGACCTGACCATTTGTGTAATAATAATAATAATAATAATAATTGACGGTTTATTGAAAAAGTTCTGCACCCCGAAGGCTGAAAATATACGTTGGACATAAATGACTTATTACATACATTGGTGGTTTAACAAAAGCCTTCATTAGAGAAAGGTAAAAGAACATACAGTGAACATACAGATTATTGTAGGTGTTGAACTGCAAACACGTAGTGTAGTAACTCCCTCCCAGATGGTGTTAGGAGGGACCTCATGTGGTGTAGTAATTCCCTCACAGATGGTGTTATGAGGGGCCTCACGTGGTGTAGTAACTCCTTCACATATGGTGTTATGAGGGACCTGACGTGGTGTAGTAATTCCCTCACAGATGGTGTTATATGAGTGAGGTGTGGTCCCAGGCCTTCCTATCGTAGACGGATTAACACATCGCTGGTTGTTGGGGTCTCACGGGCCGTTATCACTGGGTACCAGGGACCTCACTGTGTGAAGGTTAACTTGGGTATGACTGTTACTGTTGAGTTGTTCTCACTGACTTAAGCACTGTTCACCACTGTTCACCTCTGTTTAACACTGGTTCCATTCCTTTCCTAAATGAAATTGTGACTTCTGGCGAGAACTTGTTGATATTGCGGTGGGGAGGAGGGTTCAGGGGAGGGAGTTGGTATGGGCCAACTTAACAGTTGACCTGGCTGCTCCGAGAGGAGCGCCAGGTACGTCTTGACCCTTCGGTGGTCAAGGATGTAGTATGTCAAGGATGTGTGTGTGTGTGTGTGTGTCTGTGTGTGTGTGTGTGTGTGTGTGTGTGTGTGTGTGTGTGTGCGTGTGTGTGTGTTTGTTTGTGTGTGTCAGTTTGGATATGTAATGAATGTGAATGAATCTAATGCTCAGGTGATTTCCAGGATAATTTTATGATGATTCTGGTGGTGATAAGTGTGTGTATCTGAGGTAATGATAACACAGTAGGAAGTGGACAAAAAATCATATACTAATGAAAAAACAACAATTTAACCTATACTAAAGTGTTCGGGGGTTAAGCGTTGACTTTACACCTCCCTGACCACCGATTAATTGCACTGGGGTCTTCACCGATCTCGGACCAAAATTTGGTAAGTCGTAACGTATACTTGTGTCTGTGAAGGACAGACTATGGTAAAAGATAAATGTCTAATAATACCAAGCTTGCTAGAGATGGCTTCTCTCTTTTGCGTAAATCCCTTCACACGATTTGTGTTTAGTCTAGTGTTGGCTGTTGTGATGTAAAATATTTATTAGTCGTTCACACAGCGTTAATTTATTGGCAACCACTTGTGCTTTCTCTGGAAGACTATTTAAATTAGGTAGCCTTAAGAGAAGTGAGTTTATATTTACAGCACAATATTTGTTAGGGAACGGCTATATGCGAGTATTATCCACTGTAATGTTGACCTCAATGGCCGTCGTATGTCTTGTTCTTGAAATTCTATGTGAAGTTCATTATGGTTCTTAATATAACCTACCAACCTAACCTAATTAAATATTTATTTGTTTAAACAAAAGCGTTTCATATAAGCAATACACACTGTGGCTCTTCCTGTGTTAATAGTATTCCCACATTTGATTATCCGAAAACTGTAGGCTAGGGGATCATGCATAATTTACACAGTAAAATACCTGTACATGTACAGTAGCTAAAACAACTATCTGTACATACTTTGTGGGAAACAATATGAGACCATGGACGATAAATATTGGTATATGGGGGCTGTCACTAGTCACACGTACCATTCCGGAGCATATCCACCCCCACCTGCACAGATAGTTGTTTTAGCTACTGTACATATCAAGATCCATTACAATAATACTGATGAAGGTTGTGCACTTTAACCATCAACATAAAGATTTTTTTATACAAAAAGGCTTTCTTACCTCATGAAAATCTCAAAAAAAATAGGAAAAGGAATTTTTAAACTGTTGATTTTAAATTTTGTCTATTCCAGACAGTTATACACCCTTGTGCTAAACGCCATAGCCATACCTAATGTAGGTTAGGTTAGATAGATTAGGTTAAATAAAGTAGGTTAGAAGAGGTTAAAATAGGTTAAATAGAGTAGGTTAGGTTAGATTAAATATATTAGGTTAAATTGGGTAGGTTATGTTTGTTCATTTTATGTCTGTTAAATCAAAAACAGTATACCAGTATATTATGTAGCTGGTAAACCATTCCTCTGTTCTAACATTTCTGTGGTTGTAATTAAATGCAGCCGCAATTTAATTACCATCAGGAAAATATATACCCATAGAAGAAAACTTATATCTTACCTTGAGATTGAAGAAGATCTGGGAAATACTTTAGACTTCAGACTCATGAAGGAGCCAGTATGTGAAAGATTTTTATAGAAAACATTAATTTACTTCATGAATAGAAAGAAATGGTTAGAGGAATTACAAATTTCTGACTTATGGTTTTCTGATGTTTGCAACAACACTCGGCGACGTGGGGAGCTATCAGGGAAGCTGCCATTACTTGTTTATCCGTATGCCAAGATCAAGTTGTGTTGTTTAGTGTAGGTATCGCATTCTGGTGCTGAACTGGGTGAATGTCTGTATTTTGACGTGTTATATAACACTACCACATGTTCACTACAACACTACCACAACCACATGTTCACTACAACACTACCACATGTTCACTACAACACTACCATATGTTCACTACAACACTACCACATGTTCACTATAACACTACCACATGTTCACTACAACACTACCACACGTTCACTATAACACTACCACATGTTCACTACAACACTACCACACGTTCACTACAACACTACCACATGTTCACTACAACACTACCACATGTTCACTACAACACTCACCACACGTCTACTATATAATACTACCAGCGTTCACAACACTACAACACTACCACATGTTCACTACAACACCAACATATATGTTCACTACAACACTACCGCCATTTTCACTATAACACTACCACATGTTCACTAGCTAACACTACCATGTTCACTATGTAACACTACCTCACATGTTCACTACAACACTACCACACACGTTCACTACAACACCACCACATGTTCCACTACAACACTACCACACGTTCACTATAATACTACCACATGTTCACTACAACACTACCACATGTTCACTACAACACTACCACATGTTCACTACAACACTACCACACGTTCACTACAACACTACCACATGTTCACTATAACACTACCACATGTTCACTATAACACTACCACATTTTCACTCCAACACTACCACATGTTCACTATAACACTACCACATGTTCACTATAACACTATTATAGGTTCATTATAATACTAATACAAGTTCACTAAAACACTAGAACAAGTTCAGAAGCCTCTTACTACATTTTCAAGTGAACAAAAACACGTCCTACCGAATGAGATCCAAATATTGAATAGAATCAGTTATTATTATGAAAAAATGAGTTCTAATCACGATATTAAGGATATGCAGATCGAGTACGGTATGACTCACAGCCAGAGTGTAGACCCAGACTAATCCGGTCTGTGATATACCCAAGGACGACTTTCACATTTGACCCCACATGGTCTCTTTATAAAACATATTCCCACCGAGGTAACCTACCGGAAGATGCGATCTCTCTGCAGCCATTGCGGGGGTCTGGTAAACTTCTTTATGCCCTGTGACCACCAGACCGGTCTACACCGTGGTACAGCCATCGCTAGGTACTGTAGCGAATTTTACAGAGAAGAAGCTCTCAGGCTCAATGGAGAACCAGTGGGTAAACGCGGACTGTACAAAAATTCTCGTCGGTGTCTGAAAGTTGAATACCTCCGGTATCCAGGTGGACCCAACTACAACTCCGAAAAGATTCCAAAACAAATGCGGGAGCCTGAAAGATTCAGGAAAACCTTCCGTAAAAGACGATACGATGAAGGCTACAGCTCCTCGTACAGGAGGCCCAGGGGGAGGGAGTTTGACGACGGCTACAACTCCTCACCCTGGAAAAGACCCAGGAGGAGGGAGTTTGACGACGGCTACAACTCCTCACCCTGGAAAAGACCCAGGAGGAGGGAGTTTGACGACGGCTACAGATCATCGCCCTACGTGAGGCCCAGAAGGCAGCAACATGAGGGCGGTTATTATGAATCACCCCCCCGCTGTGTTGATTGCACCAGAAGAATCCTGAAACGGGGCAACCATTATTATCGTCGTTGATGAATGCTATTAAATTTTATGTAAAAAAAAATATTAATAAAATTAAAAGTTGATTTAGTATAATAATTAACCTAACCATCATCATCCTCAATTATTATTATTATTATTATTATTATTATTATTATTATTATTATTATTATTATTATTATTATTATTTATTTATTTTTTATTTCTGTTCACATGTCTTTTCACAGCCTCATAAAGTTCATTATTATGCGTTATTAATCAACATTCATACACTAATCTATACATACCCAAGCAACACAACACCCATCCACCTAAACACATCCAAAACACAGTACCCAGCCACGTGAACCCAACCAAAACACAGTACCCATCCATCCTAAAACACAACCTAAACACAGTGCCCATCCATCCTAAACACAACCTAAACACAGTACCCATCCACGTGAACCCAACCAAAACACAGTACCCCTCCATCCTAAACACAACCTAAACACAGTGCCCATCCACCTAAACACAACCAAAACACAGTACCCATCCACGTGAACCCAACCAAAACACAGTGCCCATCCACCTAAACACAACCAAAACAGCTAGCTCTTTCATCACAGGACAGACACTTAATTAAATTACTTGTTACATGGTTACAGAAAAGCCAAACCCATCCTGAAGGAGAACAAGCTGGTGAGGAGGTTGGCAGATCTTCAGGATGTTGACGCCAAGATGATCATAATGCGACACCTCTACCAAAGCAAGATCCCTGTGGTGTTTGATAATTGGACGCTTCCTGGAGCAGACTGGATGTTCCAGGTACCGTATATAGTAATCATTTTACCTGTAAAGTGATGGGATGTGTACAGTGGGGTGAGGGAGAATAAGGTGGGAAGGAAGCTGAGTCACCCAAATCAGAATTACCCCACACAGGCAAAACACGACGTAAGGGGACCTAGAAAGAGAAACACGAGAAATTTACGCTGATTTATATTATTTTATAGAGTCATTAACCTTATCACTTACAACAGATTATTATTATTATTGGTAGTAGTAGTAGTAATCTTAAAATAAGTTTGGCGCCCTTTCATGTGTCAAATATGGTTTGCAGAACATAAAGAATTTTGCACTGACCGGGAACCAAATAGCAAGAAGGAATAAACTAGAGGCAGAACACCATCGAACTCGTCCCAGGAAAATCAAGACGATATTACCAGAAATATTATGTTTCATAGTTTATAACAAGTGAACGTGGCCCCTTCATGCCAGGTGAAAGATTGAACGCTCGTGCTTGGCTAGCGAGCAACCGCCGTCCGGCTGACAGCGTACAGCGACAAAATGATTAATTAATGCCTTCCTAAAGAAACCATCGACATGGGACCAGGTTTGTTCCACTCTACGAATTTTTTGCGATTTTTCCATCAAGTTTGATGAAAAACCGATTGTGCCATTTTGGCTGCCCAGAACAGACACACACACGGCTATTTCTATAGTATATTAGATAATAAATAATAATAATAATAATAATAATAATAATAATAATAATAATAATAATAATAATAATTAATAATAATAATAATTAAAAATAATAATAATAATTAATAATAATAATAATAATAATAATAATAATAATAATAATAATAATTAGTAATAATAATAATAATAACAATAATAATAATTAGTAATAATAATAATAATTAATAATAATAATAATAATATTAATAATAATAATAATAATAATAATAATAATAATAATAAAAATAATAATAATTAAACTAGTAATAATTAAAACAAATACTATTACATTTTATGCATTTAATTAATATTAACAACAATACCTTCAATATATAAACACTTTCACATACATATGCTGTACAAACACGACAGCACGTAAAAGAAATTTTTTTCTTATATAAAAAGTAAAATAAAAGGATTTCAGTATATATTTTTTTTAATTTATTTTTTCATATATTATTAAGTTTAAAGAACCAGTACAGACTAACAATCAAAGATTTGTGGTGGTGTTATACACTCCAGTTCGAAATAAGATGGTGGAGGCATCTCATCCAGTTCGAAATAAGATGGTGGAGGCATCTCAGGTGGAGGTGGAGACATCTCAGAACTTATCTTCAGTTCGAAATAGGATGGTGGAGTCTCAGAGCTTGCTAGGGTATCATTGTCTGGTAGAGAGTCCTGAATGTGAAGGAAGACAGACGAGAGTTAGCAACCTCATTGTAGAAAAAGATTGGAGCTAGTAACTTATAAATAATTACGAAAACATTAATAAACAAATAAATACAAATATATTCATATTGGATTCGTATTAACTTACCTGTTTGATGCTGTTAATAGTAATCGAGCGTCTTTTAATAACACTACGAGCAATCATCATTACCTCTATTATCACTCCGAGTTAAACAGGTAACTCATCAGATAACCCATCACCATTATAAGTAACCATCCTCAAATGTCGTCCATGAGTCTCCACATTTAAAAGATACCCCAAGACCCCTTAGACATTATTACATTTACATTAATAAAATCGGTGGAATTTAAATATGTTCAGATTTCGATTCTTATTAACTTACCTGTCATATGCTGTTGACAGTAATCCGTTTTTTTGACTACTAATATCGCTGTAGAAACCAATACCACTAGCACTATCGAGTTGAACAGGTACTCCATCACCATTTTAATGTAAGTACAATTGGGGGTGGATGCCTCGTTGAAGTAGGATGTTATGCATATCCCCAAAAAGATAAGATAGATGACGGTCAATGAACATAATATCCATATTACCAGTAGCGTTTTACTTTCCAGTCCCGTCAACCTCATTGCTTGAGGGAGGTACTATTAAATCTGGGATTAGTAACACTCATCCAGTTGCTTATATATTCTCACAGTGGTAACCCTAATCCAGTGCTTTTAAAAAAAATAAAATTAAAAACAAAATAGTTTTATTTGCTAGGAAAGATACAAGCGCTAACCAGACAAATATAATGTATAACACAAAACACAGAAACTAAATAAAAAAAGGCAACACACACTAAAACATTTTCGGATTGTTTTTACAGTTCTTGCCTAGCATTTGTAATAAAAATATTTCCCATGTATTCAAAGTTGGTTGTCGGAACAGTAATAATAAACACTCTTTACTTTAATATACATTTTACACAGCTGTTCCTAGCGGTGGGGTTATGAGCGTAGAGGTAATGGAGTTGTAGTCACAGCAGTTCTGATCATCTATCTCCAGTTCGAAATAAGATGGTGGAGGCATCTCATCCAGTTCGAAATAAGATGGTGGAGGCATCTCAGGTGGAGGTGGAGACATCTCAGAACTTACTAAGATATCGTTGTTTGGTAGTAGAGAGTCCTAAAGGAAGACAGACGGACGAGAGTTAGTAATCCTATAATAGAAAAAGATAAATATATAGTGGCGGCGAAAATATTAATACAAATATATTCAGATTGGATTCGTATTAACTTACCTGTCTTCTATTTATCAAGCGACGAATCACCATTATCACCCATATCACCAGCATCACACACAGGAACAGCGTACCCATCACCATATAAACATCCCTAAATGTCCTACATAAGCCTCCACGTTCATTCTGCTGCTGCTGCTGCTGCTGCTGCTGCTGTTGCTGTTGCTGCTGCTGTCATTGTAAATTACAAAACAACAATATACATTCGGGTTATAGCCGACAGTTATATTGTTATAAATAAATTCAAAATTTTTTTAGAAAATTGGAATATAAACAAAAAGTTATAAACCTACTTTGTTGTTAGCAATGTTGAAGCAGGAGGATGATGTCGTCATGTAAAGCCCCAAAAAGGCGAGAAAGGTGGCGACCAACGGCCAAAGTGAGAAGACCAACAAACAATATGAGGATATTCCACTTTCCAGCAGTCTCCCACCCATTAAAATCGCCGCCATAGTTTTAAAATGAATAAATTAAACTTGACCAGCATGGAGGAAGTTACGATCAAATATGGGATTGGTAACACTCATCCATATCCATCCACCCCCAAAAAACAAAAAAAAACAAAAAATGTTTAATAAAAAATAAATAATATCCCACTACACAACAAAAAATCAGGATTGTAGGAGGTATTCAAATAAAAACAAAACTACTTTAAAAAATTAGGTTGGTTTGGTTCTTTGGGGGAAAGAGCATCCTCCAGCTCCTATATTTCTTCCCAGACAAAAAAACAACAAATCAGCGGGGTAATAGTGGACCCGCTGCCCAAGCCGGATGCGGCAGAGATTGTGTGGTGTGATGTATATGTCAGGTGTCAGGTGTCAGGTGTCAGGTGTCCTATCTTCCACAGGATACAGATAAACTAAGATGATATGGAACCACACACAATGTACATGTCAGGTGTCAGGTGTCAGGTGTCCTATCTTCCACCGGATACAGATAAACTAAGATGATATGGAACCACACACAACCCACCCTAACCTGGGATAATGAAATACAATGGTTAGTTGCTAACTATTCTCAGAGATAATTGGCCGCGGTAGCTGAGGGTTGGGGGTCATGAGCGTAGATGTAATAGAATGTTGTAGTAGTTACAGACCACAGACAACAGTTCTGGATCAAGAGTCCTGTAGGTGAGGGAATTTAGCAACCCCAATGATGGAAAAGATACCCCAAGACCCCTTAGAGATTATTGATATTACATTAATAAAATCGTTTAATATTGTTCAGTAGTATTCAATTCATATTAACTTACCTGTCTGATGCTGTTGACAGTAATTCTTTTTAGTAATCATCGATATCACTGTAATCACCAATACCACTAGCACTACGGAGTTGAATAGGTAATGTTCGGGGTGGATGACCCGTTGAAGCAGGATGTCATGCATATCCCCCAAAAGATTAGATAGGTAACGGCCAATGTACATAATATCCATATCACCAGTAGGGCGTTGTTTTACTTTCTAGGTGACGGCCAATGTACATAATATAATATCCAGTAGGGAGTTGTTTTACTTTCCATTCCTGTTAACCTCATTGCCCGTTTCGACCGACCAATATGGAGGGAGTTACGATTAAATCTGGGATTTGTAACACTGATCCCAGTGCTTTATATTCCCACAGTGGTAATACTCAACATCCTGTGTTTTTTTTTTTAAAACAAGATTTTAAAAACAAAATAGTTTTATTTGCTAGGAGAGATACAAGTGCTAACCAGACAAATATAATGTATAACACAAAACACAGAAACTAAATAAAAAAAGGCAACACACACTAAATCATTTAAGAAAAAATAACAAGGTTGGTTGTTGGAAGAGCATCCTCCAGTTCCAATATTTCTTGTTGGTATTATCAGCAAACTTATCTTCATCCTATAAAGAAAAATAAACAAAGAAATAATATCCAACAAAGATGGAGCCCCATGTTACGGGGTATTATTAAAACAAAATGCTTTTACTAACATTTATTAACATTGATGAATGTAAAATACATAGTATATTGATTATTGTAGCAACAATTTCTGTCCGTCCTTCATGATAACAGTTGTTAACACAGTTGTTGTATATACATATATAATATAAATAAAAACTGTATATACTACTTATATATATTAATGTATAATATTTTTGAAATAGTAAAGTACAGTATTTCCTTTATAAATATTAATCTACTATACATGTTTTCTTTATAGGATGATGATGATATGGATATATTTATTATAGTAGTATATACAGTTTTTTTATTTATATTATACTTAATTGTATATGCAAACAACTGTTAACAACTGTTATCATGAAGGACGGACGGAAATTGTTGCTACAATAATCCAATATACTATTAATATTTTTACATTCATCAATGTTAATAAATGTTAGTAAAAGCATTTTGTTTTAATAATACCCCGTAACATGGGGCTCCATCTTTGTTGGATATTATTTCTTTGTTTATTTTTCTTTATAGGATGAAGATAAGTTTGCTGATAATACCAACAAGAAATATTGGAACTGGAGGATGCTCTTCCAACAACCAACCTTGTTATTTTTTCTTAAATGTTTTAGTGTGTGTTGCCTTTTTTTATTTAGTTTCTGTGTTTTGTGTTATACATTATATTTGTCTGGTTAGCACTTGTATCTCTCCTAGCAAATAAAACTATTTTGTTTTTAAAATCTTGTTTTTAAAAAAAAAAACACAGGATGTTGAGTATTACCACTGTGGGAATATAAAGCACTGGGATGAGTGTTACAAATCCCAGATTTAATCGTAACTCCCTCCATATTGGTCGGTCGAAACGGGCAATGAGGTTAACAGGAATGGAAAGTAAAACAACTCCCTACTGGATATTATATTATGTACATTGGCCGTCACCTAGAAAGTAAAACAACGCCCTACTGGTGATATGGATATTATGTACATTGGCCGTTACCTATCTAATCTTTTGGGGGATATGCATGACATCCTGCTTCAACGGGTCATCCACCCCCAACATTACCTATTCAACTCCGTAGTGCTAGTGGTATTGGTGATTACAGTGATATCGATGATTACTAAAAAGAATTACTGTCAACAGCATCAGACAGGTAAGTTAATATGAATTGAATACTACTGAACAATATTAAACGATTTTATTAATGTAATATCAATAATCTCTAAGGGGTCTTGGGGTATCTTTTCCATCATTGGGGTTGCTAAATTCCCTCACCTACAGGACTCTTGATCCAGAACTGTTGTCTGTGGTCTGTAACTACTACAACATTCTATTACATCTACGCTCATGACCCCCAACCCTCAGCTACCGCGGCCAATTATCTCTGAGAATAGTTAGCAACTAACCATTGTATTTCATTATCCCAGGTTAGGGTGGGTTGTGTGTGGTTCCATATCATCTTAGTTTATCTGTATCCGGTGGAAGATAGGACACCTGACACCTGACACCTGACATGTACATTGTGTGTGGTTCCATATCATCTTAGTTTATCTGTATCCGGTGGAAGATAGGACACCTGACACCTGACACCTGACACCTGACATATACATCACACCACACAATCTCTGCCGCATCCGGCTTGGGCAGCGGGTCCACTATTACCCCGCTGATTTGTTGTTTTTTTGTCTGGGAAGAAATATAGGAGCTGGAGGATGCTCTTTCCCCCAAAGAACCAAACCAACCTAATTTTTTAAAGTAGTTTTGTTTTTATTTGAATACCTCCTACAATCCTGATTTTTTGTTGTGTAGTGGGATATTATTTATTTTTTATTAAACATTTTTTGTTTTTTTTTTGTTTTTTGGGGGTGGATGGATATAAAACACTGGATGAGTGTTACCAATCCCAGATTTGATCGTAACTTCCTCCATGCTGGTCGAGTTTAATTTATTCATTTTAAAACTATGGCGGCGATTTTAATGGGTGGGAGACTGCTGGAAAGTGGAATATCCTCATATTGTTTGTTGGTCTTCTCACTTTGGCCGTTGGTCGCCACCTTTCTCGCCTTTTTGGGGCTTTACATGACGACATCATCCTCCTGCTTCAACATTGCTAACAACAAAGTAGGTTTATAACTTTTTGTTTATATTCCAATTTTCTTAAAAAATTTTGAATTTATTTATAACAATATAACTGTGGGCTATAACCCGAATGTATATTGTTGTTTTGTAATTTACAATGACAGCAGCAGCAACAGCAGCAGCAGCAGCAGCAGCAGCAGCAGCAGCAGCAGCAGAATGAACGTGGAGGCTTATGTAGGACATTTAGGGATGTTTATATGGTGATGGGTACGCTGTTCCTGTGTGTGATGCTGGTGATATGGGTGATAATGGTGATTCGTCGCTTGATAAATAGAAGACAGGTAAGTTAATACGAATCCAATCTGAATATATTTGTATTAATATTTTCGCCGCCACTATATATTTATCTTTTTCTATTATAGGATTACTAACTCTCGTCCGTCTGTCTTCCTTTAGGACTCTCTACTACCAAACAACGATATCTTAGTAAGTTCTGAGATGTCTCCACCTCCACCTGAGATGCCTCCACCATCTTATTTCGAACTGGATGAGATGCCTCCACCATCTTATTTCGAACTGGAGATAGATGATCAGAACTGCTGTGACTACAACTCCATTACCTCTACGCTCATAACCCCACCGCTAGGAACAGCTGTGTAAAATGTATATTAAAGTAAAGAGTGTTTATTATTACTGTTCCGACAACCAACTTTGAATACATGGGAAATATTTTTATTACAAATGCTAGGCAAGAACTGTAAAAACAATCCGAAAATGTTTTAGTGTGTGTTGCCTTTTTTTATTTAGTTTCTGTGTTTTGTGTTATACATTATATTTGTCTGGTTAGCGCTTGTATCTTTCCTAGCAAATAAAACTATTTTGTTTTTAATTTTATTTTTTTTAAAAAGCACTGGATTAGGGTTACCACTGTGAGAATATATAAGCAACTGGATGAGTGTTACTAATCCCAGATTTAATAGTACCTCCCTCAAGCAATGAGGTTGACGGGACTGGAAAGTAAAACAACGCTACTGGTAATATGGATATTATGTTCATTGACCGTCATCTATCTTATCTTTTTGGGGATATGCATAACATCCTACTTCAACGAGGCATCCACCCCCAACTGTACTTACATTAAAATGGTGATGGAGTACCTGTTCAACTCGATAGTGCTAGTGGTATTGGTTTCTACAGCGATATTAGTAGTCAAAAAAACGGATTACTGTCAACAGCATATGACAGGTAAGTTAATAAGAATCGAAATCTGAACATATTTAAATTCCACCGATTTTATTAATGTAAATGTAATAATGTCTAAGGGGTCTTGGGGTATCTTTTAAATGTGGAGACTCATGGACGACATTTGAGGATGGTTACTTATAATGGTGATGGGTTATCTGATGAGTTACCTGTTTAACTCGGAGTGATAATAGAGATAATGATGATTGCTCGTAGTGTTATTAAAAGACGCTCGATTACTATTAACAGCATCAAACAGGTAAGTTAATACGAATCCAATATGAATATATTTGTATTTATTTGTTTATTAATGTTTTCGTAATTATTTATAAGTTACTAGCTCCAATCTTTTTCTACAATGAGGTTGCTAACTCTCGTCTGTCTTCCTTCACATTCAGGACTCTCTACCAGACAATGATACCCTAGCAAGCTCTGAGACTCCACCATCCTATTTCGAACTGAAGATAAGTTCTGAGATGTCTCCACCTCCACCTGAGATGCCTCCACCATCTTATTTCGAACTGGATGAGATGCCTCCACCATCTTATTTCGAACTGGATGAGATGCCTCCACCATCTTATTTCGAACTGGAGTGTATAACACCACCACAAATCTTTGATTGTTAGTCTGTACTGGTTCTTTAAACTTAATAATATATGAAAAAATAAATTAAAAAAAATATATACTGAAATCCTTTTATTTTACTTTTTATATAAGAAAAAAATTTCTTTTAAGGCCACAAACATACACAACATCTGAATTTACCTAGAATTAGAATTCAAGCTAATAGGTAGTTGTGCCAATATACATTTTACAAAAAAACTCTGGATAGTATAAATTACGTTACGTTTAGGTATTAATGCATGCATGTAGGATTGCGGAATGTGTGAAGCCCTCTTACGGGTGTGAATATTATAAAAACATACTGCTAAATACCTTATACACTCTGGAATTCACAACATTTCTGTGATGTAGAAATATCAACTGGTGGATCAGTTGTGAAGGTGAGAAACGAGAAACATTATTACTGATATAATGCACTAGCTATTATTTATTGATACAATTCACTAGCTACAGTGTTTGCAGATTTTTTTTTTTTAAAGGGGCTGTTCATTAGAATATCCGAAGTATGAAACGATGGGCTTCATCTTTCCCCAATTTATTAAACTGGCAATGGAGAAAGAGTTTCTTGAGACTCCCTCCTAAAGAAATTATATTGCATATAAGTAAAACTAGGCGGGTCCCCCTATGGGACGTACTGATAATGGTTATCATTATGATCATTATGAAATAGACTTTGTTGATTAAACCCAGGAATAAATTCGTAAAAAATGTTGTTTAGTAAAAGAAACTATTATGTTTGTTTGTAAAAAATGTTTTTTATTAACACTAAGTCGCTAAATAATAAATGTTAGTCTTGAAAGGTTAATGTTTTTCTTAACATTTATTGTTGCCTGTCCTTGAGAATTTATAACAAAAATAATATACTTTTTTATATGAAAAAAAAAATATTCTTTTTAAAGCATCCTAGAATAGAATTCAAGCTAGCAGACAGTCGTCGAATGCGTGCGTTATCGTTAAAAAAAAAATTAAAAAAAAACTGACAACTCTCTCTAGTATAAATTACGTTAGGTTTTAGGTATTAATGCATGAGGATGACGGCATGTGTGAAGCCCTCACCCTCTTTTTACCGGTGTAGTAATATATATTATCCATGTAGTAAATATTATCCAAAAATACTGCTAAATACCTTATATACACTCTGGAATTCACAACAGTTCTGTGATGTAGAAATATCAACTAATGGAACAGTGGTGAAGGTATTTACTAGCTATTATTTATTGATATAATTCATTAGCTACAATGTTTGCAGAGTTTTTAATGTTTTTTTACTGGATGGTAAAACATTGGTAAAGTAAACATTTTATTCCAGACTCACCGTGTAATACTCTCAGCGGGAAGCCCCTATTTTAAGGCCATGTTTACGAGTGGTTTTGCTGAGAAAACACAGTCTTCAATAGAAATGAATTTCATAAAACACAATATATTAATTCAGATAATCACATTCATGTATACTGGTAAGGATAAAGAAAACATACGGAACATATTGACTAATTATATGATATATACGGAACATATTGACTTTTCATATTGCTAATTATATGATATAACTAACCTTATGTAAGACAATTATTAATTGATTGATTAATGGATGAAAATGTTTTTTTTAAATCTGTAGGAAAGATTGAGATAACAGCGGAAAACGCCGAAGAGTTAGTTGTTGCTGCAGACATGATGCAAATGGACTATGTTGTACATGTTTGCACAAACTTCATCAGATGGAACATTAATGCATCCAATGCTTTAGGAATTTACAGGTAGGCCTACAGTATATTATTACATTAATATATAATATTTTTATTAAAAAATGATAAATGATTTAGCAGAGTATGTTTGTTTTTTTATACTATACGATACAGTAATCCAACAACACTAATTTGTGTTTATTTTAAAACAGGTTTGCTAAGGCCTATTCCCATGTCTCTCGTCCATTCGAATATCTGAAGTTTATTTCGTATGCAATATGCGAGGCAAATTTTACTAAAGTGGCACTGGAGAAAGAGTTTCTTGAGACTCCCAAAGAAATTTTATTACATCTTCTGGAGAGAAGGAAAAGGATATCTCCCTATCTACCATTAACATTGGAGCATCTCCAACATATAAGTAAAACTAGGCGTGTCCCCCGTACAGGATATACTGTAAGTAAAACTGGTGAGAGAATTTATGGTTATTTATGGAGTGAAATAGGCTTTGTTGATAATACCCAGGAATAAATTAGTAAAAAAGATCATTATATTGTATAACTTTCTTGGCATTTTAGTAAATATAGTATGTTTTGTTTGTAAAAAATGTTTTTGTTTCAACATAAGTGTCTGTCTAAATAATAAATGTTAGTCCTGAAAGGTTAATGTTTTTCTTAACATTTATTGTCATCCCATCCTTGAGAGTTTATGATAAAAGCTTAGACAGTATAAATAGTCGGTACTCCGTTCTTAGATTGTTAGTCTATGCTGTTTTGTTCTCTTGTCTTTGGCAACCAATTATCTGTGCGTACGTGCATACTCTGATCTTGGCAGTTATCGGTAACATGGCAAACAACAAGAACAAGAACAAACGCAAATCCCTGACTGTCAACAAAAGAAAACAAAACCGTGTTCGTTGTCACATATGTAACTACGTCATCAGGAGAAAAGAAAACTTAAAATACCATTTAAATACTCATTACGGAAAGCCCTATAAGTGTAAGAAATGTAATAAGGAATATAGCTGGCCTCACTGTTTAAGGAACCACAAATGTGTTTTTGCTATAAATTTGCTCGAATACAAAGAGAAAGAAAAGAAAGAAGAAGAGAAGAATATTTATTACTACTTTCATTCTGAAAATTCAGACCACCCCCCAAAATGGGTACCCACCAAAGATGATTTTATTTTCATGTCAGATTTCATAATCTGTATTAAAAGAGGAGAAAAAATATATGAGAAGGCAGGCAAAAATGGCATATACACACGGGGCTATGTATATAATAGAATAAATTTTTCTTCTACAAGATGGAAATGTAGCTACTGTAACAGTAAAATAGAAATATTAAAAAAACAACAATCAATATTCCATAACCACCTACCATCTCGCATTAAATTGGAGGGTACAACATTACCATCAGAGTTAAGAACGATGGAAAAGCTTGTAACTCATATTAAGCAGCAGCAGAAAACGTTTTCCCTGTAAGATAATAGAGGAATAGGAAGGTAGAAGGTAGCAAGTAGCAAGATTAGTTTCAGTAAGAAAAGTAGTTGGAAATACTTTGAAAATTAACTGGGACCCTGACTCATATCCATCAATCCCCCACCCCCACTCCCCTCAAGGGTCCCTGTGTCTCCGTAGCCTATAAAACCAAGCCTACACCAGAAAAGTTTGTTTGTTAATAGCTTGCTCCATCCAGAGTAGTTACTCATTCGTTACTCCTACCTTGACTTTATACTGCAACCAACAACGGGAAAATATGGAGGATCAACAATTGAAGCAGGAAGGTAGTCAACCCTTTGATGAAGAGAAAAAGAAGCTACAGCTACTTGATGCTGTGTTGAAAGCTGAGTTTGCTGAGTTGGAAGAAGAAAAAAGGAAGATACTTGATGAGAAAGAACAATATGAAGAAAAAAAGAGGCTACTTGATGAGAAAGAAGAACTTGGTGCTAAGTTGGAAGAAAAGAGGCTACGTCATGAGAAAGACCTTGATATTGAGTTGAGCAAGTTGAAAGCTGTGAAAGAAGAACTTAATGTTGAGTTGGCCAAGTTGAAAGCAGTGTTTGCTGATTTGGGAAAAAAGAAGAGGCTACTTGATGAGAAAAAAGAACAATTTTATGCTGAATTTGCCAAGTTGAAAGCTGAGTTTGCTGAGTTGGAAAGAAAGAAAAGGCAACTTGATGGTGAGTTGGCAAAATCAAATTTTAATTTGGCCGAGTTGGATGAATTGAAAGCTAAATTGAAAGGTCAGGAGGTTGAGTTGGATGAGTTGAAAGCTAAGTTGAAAGATGAGTTTTCTCAGTTGACTGAGTTGAGGAAAACGTTACAGGTTTTAAATGCTGAATTTAGAGAACGAGAAAAAGAGAAGCTATTTGATACTGAGTTAGAAAAGAAGAGAAGAAGCTACGTAATTGTGACAGAGTGTTATGATGATTATGATGATGATGAGTTGGATGAGGATGATGATGATGAGTTGGAAGAGAAAGAAGAGAAGGAAAAGACTATTTATTACTACTTTTCCAAACCTTCTGAATTGTCTTCTGACATCAATTTTGACTTCGAAATATCCGAGTCCGAATTTCATATGCTAGATTTCATAATCAGTATTGACAGTGAAGAAATAATATTTACGGAGGCAGGCAAAAATAATATATGCATTCAAGGCCATATATATTGTAGATCATCTTCAACATCAACAACATGGAAATGTTGCGACAACGATTGCGACAGTACAATCGAAATATTTAAAAAACAACAATCAATATTCCATAACCACCCACCACCTAACATTGAATTGCTTGATTTGTCAATATTATCATTACCATTAGAGTGGAGGACAATGGAAAAGCTTGTAACTCATATTAAAACAAAGTCCAACATAAGTTTGTAGATACATACAGGCCAATTCAGAGTAATCCTCAGAAAACTAGATCATAGCCAACAGCACAGTAAAGCAGCAGAAAAGCCTTCGTAAAATGTTTTCCCTGAAAGTAGTAGTCATAATTTTGCTCTCATCAGTGCACCGCCCTCAAGTGGGCGGCTCTCTCATCAGTGCATCACCCTCAAAAGGGATCCGCCCTCAAGGGTCTTATCAACCAATCCCACCTTGTGTGTGTGTGTGTGTGTGTACCTGTGCCTCCGTAGCCTATATAACTAAGACAGACCATCCCAAAAGTTGTAAGTGGAAACACCCAGCTCAACCGAAGTGGAAACACCCAGCTCGACCGATACAAATGTAAAATGTAGTTACTCTACCTTTGACTTATAC
>NW_024747855.1:12500-13657 GCF_018991925.1 Homarus americanus | reverse complement strand
GACTTGAGAGACCGGGGAGTAGGGTCGATGGCAAAAAACAAAAACTCCTGAACATCATGGAGAAAATAGGAGGTTCTTCGCTGAAACCCTTGCAAAAGATCAAGATACTGAAGTCTCAGATTATCCCGAGGCTTCAGTATATGTATGTGAAGGGATCCTGTTCTATGAACCTTCTCAGGGCACTAGACAGGACCCTTTGCGACCGGACCAGGCAATGGCTCCACCTACCTCGGACGCTCAATACAGCGGCCATTGGCCTACCCATGAGAGACGGGGGCGTGGGAGTGCCCTCGCTATTGGAGACCGTTGCCCAGCAGAAGATGGGACTGCTCCGGCGTCTCGAGGCCTCAGACGACCCTGCAGTAAGGTTTATAGCCTCTGCGGGTCTCTGGGGTCGCGAAGTCGGGGCAATGGCGAGGCACTTCCGGGTAGGCCATGTAGACAACAACACCTTGTCTCAATTGAAAAGGTCGCTGTTGCGGAAGAAGAGGGAAGAGTGGAGTACATCCTGGCATGGCAAGGGGGCGGAGAACTTCTTAGGAAGCCGGGCCAGCAATGCCATCTTGCGAAATGATCTAGGCCCAGGCAGGAAAGCCATCGACCTATTGCGACTCAGGTCTCAGACCATCAACTGCCGAGTCTCTAGAGCCATTGGCCGGGTGCCTAATGAGGACTTGGGAAGATTGACCTGTCGCCAATGTGGGGAAGGGCAGGAGGATATACTACATCTCTTACAGAGGTGTCCTGCTGCCCAAAACCACAGGGTGACAAGACATGACCGTATCCTCCTTAAGCTAAAACAGTGGCTACAGGGAGAAGGCTTCCATGTACTCTTAGAGCCGCGAGTACAAAGTGGTCACACGTTCGTGAAGCCTGATCTGATCCTGCAGAAAAATGGCCAGTACTCGGTGCTCGACGTCTGTGTGCCCTTCGAAAGCGATATTAACAACCTTCGCTTAGCTGAGCAGCACAAGATCGATAAGTACCGTGCACACGAGGTCGACATCAGGAGGTTCATTGCTAATAACAGCTCGCTGCCCCCGGTAGCTGCAGTGAACTTCCTGGGTGTTGCCTTCGGTGCACGAGGTGGCATAAGACCAGCCACTATCAAGCTGCTCAGCCGGTTGGGCATCAGACGCGCGGGCATCGAGATACTT
>NW_024747855.1:0-7500 GCF_018991925.1 Homarus americanus | reverse complement strand
AGTCAATCGGGGGTCGATTTAATAGCATACTACAGAAACTTGCACACCCGAATGGGAGACCGTCAAAGTCAATCGGGGGTCGATTTAATAGTGAAGTACTACAGAAACTTGCACAACTAATGGGAGACGTCAAAGTCAAATCGGGGTCGATTTAATAGCATACTACAGAAACTTGCACGAACTGTAATGGGGAGAATCGCCGTGTCAAATCGGGGGTCGATTTAATAGCATACTACAGAAACTTGCACACCCGAATGGGAGACAGTGAAAGTCAATCGGGGGTCGATTGAATAGCATACTACAGAAACTTGCACACCCGAATGGGAGACCGTCAAAGTCAATCGGGGGTCGATTTAATAGCATACTACAGAAACTTGCACACCCGAATGGGAGACCGTCAAAGTCAATCGGGGGTCGATTTGATAGCATACTACAGACACTTGCACACCCGAATGGGAGACAGTCAAAGTCAATCGGGGGTCGATTTAATAGCATACTACAGAAACTCCTGCACACCCGAATGGGAGACCGTCAAAGTCAATCGGGGTCGATTTAATAGCATACTACAGAAATTGCACACCAATGGGAGACCACAAAGTCAATCGGGCCGATTTTGAGAGCATACTACAGAAATCAGCCACCCATCGAGATAAATAAAGCTGGACTGGGGTCGATTTAATAAAGGCCATGAAACTCGCACACCCGAAGTGGGAGACCGTCAAAGTCAATCGGGGTCGATTTAATAGCACAATATGAAATCCCTGTGCACCGAATGAAGACCGTCAAAGTCAATCGGGGGCTGATTTGATAGCATAAATACAGAAACTTGCACACCCGAATGGGGAGATCACAAAGTCAATCGGGGGTCGATTTGATAGCATACTACAGAAACTTGCACACCCGAATGGGAGCCAGTCAAAGTCAATCGGGGGTCGATTTAATAGCATACTACAGAAACTTGCACACCCGAATGGGAGACCGCCAGAGTCAATCGAGGGTCGATTTAATAGCATACTATACAAAATGATCCGAGAATGTGCACACACCGAGTGGGAGACGGTGATGAAAGCGTCCGCCCTTGTACACTGGATGGCACTATTTCACTATAGTAAGGGGTAGGGCCACCTCGGTCATATTATACAACATACCAGAGAAGTTCCACACCCGCATGGGAGACCGTCAAAGTGAATCGGGGGTCGATTTGATAGCATACTACAGAGAACTTGCACACCCGAATGGGAGACCGTCAAAGTCAACCGGGGGTCGATTTGATAGCATACTACAGAGAACTTGCACACCCGAATGGGAGACAGTCAAAGTCAATCGGGGGTCGATTTAATAGCATACTACAGAAACTTGCACACCCGAATGGGAGACCGCCAAAGTCAATCGGGGGTCGATTGATAGCATACTACAGAAATTGCACAATCTTAATGGAGACCGCCAAAAAGCCAATCGGGGTCAGATTTGATAGGCATACAGAAACTCTTGCACAATCTTAATGGGAGACAGTGAAAGTCAACGGGGGTCGATTTGTCAGTGATACACAGAAACTGCACACCCGAATGGGAGACAGGAAAGTCAATCGGGGTCGATTTAATAGCATACGCCACAGAAACTTGCACACCGTAATGGGAGAATGTGTCAAAGTCAATCGGGGGTCGATTTAATAGCATACTACAGAAACTTGCACACCCGAATGGGAGACCGTCAAAGTCAATCGGGGGTCGATTTGATAGCATACTACAGAAACTTGCACACCCGAATGGGAGACAGTCAAAGTCAATCGGGGGTCGATTTAATAGCATACTACAGAAACTTGCACACCCGAATGGGAGACCGTCAAAGTCAATCGGGGGTCGAGCATACTTTACAAAATGATCCGAGAATCTGCACACACACCGAGTGGGAGACGGTGATGAAAACGTCCGCCCTTATATGTTCGATTGCACTATTTCACTATATTAAGGGGAGAGGGTGCCTTCGCACACATATTTGGTGTGAAATATCTTCCGCCCCCCAGCGGAGCGCTTCGGCGCCTCTGCGAAGCAAAGCGCGGCATTCAAAAACAACAACCACAATTGCCGTCGCTTTCCCTTCCCTGCCCTGCAATGGCTGGAGCAACGAAGAAAGAAGAGAAAATAGTCTCATGGGGTCAGAGGAATAGCAGCGTGGGTAGCGATCTGTAATTTCACTATGTGGAGTCTGTCTCCCAATTGAACGACTTATACTCTCTCGGCGCTTTACATCCTCCTACAGTTTCGCGACAGCAGCAGCATCATGATGTTGCGTCGTCTGTTATAGAATCCGGAACCGGGTTATTCGGCTGTTCGCGAACAGTCGGGTTTGCTGCTAACAAACGATCAAACAACTTCCTCTCGGTGCGGTACGGTGACTGTCCTATCGTCCGCTCTTGTATGCTCTTTGGATTGCACTATTTTACTATATTAAGGGAGGGGTGCCTTCACACCTATTCGGTGTGGAATATCTTCCGCCCCCAGCGGGCACTTCAGCGCCTCTGCGAAATATGAAAGCGCGAGCATTCAAAAACAACAACCAAAGTTGCCGTCGCTTTCCCTTCCCTGCCCTGCAATGGCTGGAGCAGCAGCAACGAAAGAAGAGAAAAATAGTCTCATGGGGTCAGGAGGAATGGCAGTGGGCGTGACATCCCGCCACTCTCTACCAAAGCGCCACACGTCGCCACCACAGTTCCTGACAGCAGCAACATCATGATGTTGCGTCTATTGTAGAATCGGAACCGGGTTATTCGGCTGTTCCCATGAACAGTCAGGTTTTTCTTTCTGCCTAACAAACGATCAAACAACTTCCACTCTACCCTACCGAGGTGCGATGCGGTGACTGTCCTATAAATCGCTCTTGTATGCTGGATTGCACTATTTCACTATATTAAGGGAAGGTGCCTTCACACCTATTAGGTGTGGAATATCTTCACGCCCCCAGCGGAGGCGCCGAGCGCCTCTCTGCAGTAAAGCGCGGCATTCAAAAAACAACAACCAAAGTTGCCGTCGCTTGCCCTGCCCTGCAATGACTGGAGCAACAGCAGCAACAGCAGCAGAAGAGAGAGAGAGAGAAAATAGTCTCATGGGGTAAGAGGAATGGCAGTGGAGCGCGATCTATGAATTTCACTAGCCAGGTCTGTCTCCCAATTGAACATTATTACTCTCTCGGCGCGCACGTCGCCACCACGGTTTCCGCGACAGCAGCAGCATCATGATGTTGCGTCTATTGTAAGTCCGGAACCGGGTTATTCGGCTGTTCGCGAACAGTCAGGTTTTAACCTTGCCTAACAAACGATCAAACAACTTCCACTCTCGAGGTGCGGTACGGTGACTGTCCTATCGTCCGCTCTTGTATGCTGGATTGCACTATTTCACTATATTAAGGGGAGAGGGTGCCTTCACACACATATTCGATGTGAAATATCTTCCGCCCCCCAGCGGAGCGCTTCGGCGCCTCTGCGAAGCAAAACGCGGCATTCAAAAACAACAACCAAAATTGCCGTCGATTTCCTCTCCCTGCCCTGCAATGGCTGGAGCAGAAGGAGAGCGAGAGAGAGAATAGTCTCATTGGGTCAGAGGAATGGCAGTGGAGCGGGCTAATGGCGAGTAGGCTCGCGATCTATCAATTACACTAGCAAGGTCGCTCTCCCTATTGAACATTATTACTCTCTCACGTCGCCACTGCGGTTTCCGCGACAGCAGCAGCATCATCATGATGTTGCATCCACCAATTAGTCCGGAACCGGGTTATTCGGCTGTCTGCGAACAGTCCGGTTTTAACCTTACCCAACATCCACTCTCGAGGTGCGGTACGGTGAATGTCCTATCGTCCGACCTTGTATGCTGGATTGCACTATTTCACTATATTAAGGGGAGAAGGTGCCTTCACACACATATTCGGTGTGAAATATCTTCCGCCCCCCAGCGGAGCGCTTCGGCGCCTCTGCGAAGCAAAGCGCGGCATTCAAAAACAACAACCAAAATTGCCGTCGCTTCCCTGCCCTGCAATGGCTGGAGCAGAAGGAGAGAGATTTTAGTCTCATTGGATCAGAGGAATGGCAGTGGAGCGGGCTTGCTTATGGCGAGTAGGCTCGCGCTCTATCAATTACACTTGCCGGTCTCTCTTCCGTTTGGACATTATTTACTCCGTCTCTCTCTCTCTCTCGGCGCACCGTCGCCACCCTACCTGGTTTCCGTCACAGCATATGCTCGGACCTTTCAGTCGGCGGGGCTCCCCTTCGCCTTGCTGTCTGCCCAACTTAGCGGACTTGCGTTGGCTGATCACCCCGTCTTCGCGTCTGTGCCGGCCTTCAATGCAGCGCCCGACCGTCTCTTGACCGAGATTCATTGCACTATTCCACGCGCAAACGGCTACCCTAAATGTGCATAGACAACGCTCATGGTTCAACACGACCAGGGCGCAGTCTGGGAGCCGAGTATACTAAAAAGAGAGTTTAGCAGCCAAAACTCGTCAAAGCACACGTTGGGTTACCCCATCACCTAACAACGATGATGGCGGTTCCCACCCGTGAAATACACAACCTAACCAATATTGGGCGACGATGGCGCTCATGAGCCCACGTCCCCACAAACAGTAAGAGAAAGAGAGAGAGGAGGAGATGGGCCAATGTGCGGTCCCTCGCCCAATGTCTTATGCCTCGCTGGGGCAAAGAGAAGAGAAGAGGAGCGGATAAGGGAGGAGATTGGCCAACGTGCGGTCCCTCGCCCAATGTCGGCTGCCTCGCTGGAGCTGGGTAAAGAGGAGAGGAGCGGATAAGGGAGGAGATTGGCACACACGGTGGCGCTGCCGGCGCCGAGGATAGCAAGAGAAGGTGCAGTTTGATCTGATCATCTGGTTTGCTATTTCTCTAAGGCCAACGTGCGGTCCCTCGCCCAATGTCGGCTGCCTCGCTGGGGCAAAGAGAAGAGGAGAGGATAAGGGAGGAGATTGGCACACACGGTGGCGCTGCCGGCGCCGAGGATAGCGAGAGAAGGTGCAGTTTGATCTGATCATCTGGTTTGCTATTTCTCTAAGGCCAACGTGCGGTCCCTCGCCCAATGTCTTCTGCCTCGCTGGGGCAAAGAGAAGAGGAGCGGATAAGGGAGGAGATTCGCCAACGTGCGGTCCCTCGCCCAATGTCGGCTGCCTCGCTGGAGCTGGGGCAAAGAGGAGCGGATAAGGGAGGAGATTGGCACACACGGTGGCGCTGCCGGCGCCGAGGATAGCAAGAGAAGGTGCAGTTAGATCTGATCATCTGGTTTGCTATTTCTCTAAGGCCAACGTGCGGTCCCTCGCCCAATGTCTTCTGCCTCTCTCTCAATCTCACTATTTTGGCCGCCGTGATAGGCGCCGCCAACAGCAGCAGCTACCTGGTTGATCCTGCCAGTAGTCATATGCTTGTCTCAAAGATTAAGCCATGCATGTGTAAGTACAAGCCGATTTAAGGCGAAACCGCGAATGGCTCATTAAATCAGCTATGTTTCATTGGATCTGTAAACCCACTTACTTGGATAACTGTGGCAATTCTAGAGCTAATACATGCAATTGGTCTCTGACCGCAAGGGAAGAGCGCTTTTATTAGTTCAAAACTGGTCGGGCCCCGGTCCGTAACCCACCTGTGGTGAATCTGAATAACTTCGGGCTGAGCGCACGGTCTCCGCACCGGCGCCGCTTCTTTCAAGTGTCTGCCTTATCAGCTTTCGATTGTAGGTTATGCGCCTACAATGGCTATAACGGGTAACGGGGAATCAGGGTTCGATTCCGGAGAGGGAGCCTGAGAAACGGCTACCACATCTAAGGAAGGCAGCAGGCACGCAAATTACCCACTCCCGGCACGGGGAGGTAGTGACGAAAAATAACGATGTGAGTCTCATCCGAGGCCTCGCAATCGGAATGAGTACTTTAAAATCCTTTAGCAGTATCCATTGGAGGGCAGAAGTCTGGTGCCAGCAACCGCGGTAATTCCAGCTCAATAGTATATTAAAGTTATTTTGGGTTAAAGCTTCGTAGTTGGATCTCCGGACTTCCGGACTGGCGGTGCACGCCGGTGTTTACTGTCCGCGCTCGAACAGCCGCCCACGCCGGCTACTTACGGAGATGCTCTTTGTCGGAAGTGTCCCGAGTGGCCGAGTTTACTGAAAAAATTAGAGTGCTCAGAAACGCGGAAGGCTATTTGAATGCTGGCGAATGGTGATGCATGGAATAATGGAATAGGACCTCGGTTCTATTTTGTTGGTTTCAGAACCAGAAGGTAATGACTAATCGGAACAGGCGGGGAGCCGTATTGCGGCGCTAGAGGTGAAATTGGACCGTCGCAAGACGAGCTACTGCGAAAGCATTTGCGGGTTGTTTTCATTAATCAGAGGATTAGAGGTTCGAAGGCGATCAGATACCGCCCTAGTTCTAACCATAAGCGATGCCAACTAGCGATCCGCCGGCGTTATTCCCATGACCCGGCGGGCAGCTTCCGGGAAACCAAAGTCTTTGGGTTCCGGGGGAAGTATGGTTGCAAAGCTGAAACTTAAAGGAATTGACGGAAGGGCACCACCAGGAGTGGAGCCTGCGGCTTAATTTGACTCAACACGGGAAACCTCACCAGGCCCAGACACCGGAAGGATTGACAGATTGAGGCTCTTTCTTTCCGATTCGGTGGGTGGTGGTGCATGGCCGTTCTTAGTTGGTGGAGCGATTTGTCTGGTTAATTCCACGATAACGAACGAGACTCGCCTACTAAGTAGTCGACGGATCTCCAGAAAATGGTGTGTCGGTCGCAACTTCTTCTTAGAGGATAAGCGGCAATTCTAGCCGCCGCGAGATTGAAACAATAACAGGTCTGTGATGCCCCTTAGATGTTCTGGGCATGGCAGCGTACACTGAAGGGATCAACAGTTTTTCCCCTCCGAGAGCGTTAACCGTTCAAAAGCCTTTCTTGATGAGGATTGGGGAGAAACGCAATTGTTTCCCATGAACGAGGAATTCCCAGTAAGTGCAAGTCATCAGCTTGCGCTGACTACGTCCCTGCCCTTTGTACACACCGCCCGTCGCTACTACCGATTGAATGATTTAGTGAGGCCTTTGGACTGGCGCTCTTGGATTGTCGGCCCCGTTGCCCGCGAGGGTTTTCTGGGGTCGTCGCCTCGAGCTGACGGAAAGATGTCCAAACTTGATCATTTAGAGGAAGTAAAAGTCGTAACAAGGTTTCCGTAGGTGAACCTGCGGAAGGATCATTAACAGAGAGAAAGAGAACGGGGCGCTCTTAAAACTACTACTACTCTCCTGATTTGGGCGGTCTCGGGCTCTGCTCTGGCAACTCCAGCAGCGAAAGAGGACAATCCCGGCCCCCGCACCAAAAATAGGTACCACCACGCTGTAGGTGGACCACACTCGGGCGAGAGCGCGAAGACCGGAGGAGGACGGACGGGGCTTTGGGCGGCTGCCCGTCCGTTCCTTACTACCGGCGAATAAGCCTCTTGACCCAAA
>NW_024747854.1:0-4830 GCF_018991925.1 Homarus americanus | reverse complement strand
TGTGTAATGACTGATTGTCAGACCAAAGCTTACAGCCCAGAATTATGTCACATATAACAGCGAGTACACCACAGACCTCGTGGTACCACCGCATTCCAGGCTGACACACCTCAGGTCGACCCTAGGGACTCGACCTTGCCCGCTAATGACGTGAGGCGGGTGACCTACAACCGCACCTAGCCAAGACACCTGGCCAGGACCACACCTGCACACAATTATCCAGATCAAACCAGTTTAGTGTTAATTGTTAGAGGTCAGAAGCCGGCTGGGCCGACCCCATATAAAGGCCCTACAGTCCCGTCCACGGGCATTCCTATTCCATTATCATTATCATTCTGGCTGCTGTCATCTCTCTCCCGTTCGGGTCGTCACTCGGTTCACTAAGTAGAGTCACGCACGTCCCCTCCCCAGGTCGGGAGGGAGACCTCCCGACTAGACCACGGCATCGTCAGCTAAGCAGACTCTCCCTGTGATGGAGGCAGCCCAGCCAAGCATTCACTGGGCCTACGTCAGGGTACACGTGAGTCTTGTCAGAACGTCCTAGGGTGAGTTACCTACTGTGGGAAGTGTATTCATTCAGGTGTGTCCGAGAGTCAGTGTCAAGTAACGTAAAGCATGATGTGTTAGTACCCCGATATAATAGTGATATTAATGTGTCCATGTCATTGAGTGAATTAATAAATAGTTGTATCGAAGAGGTGTTTAACAAGTTGTTCCTTTAAGAAGTGATATATGTGTATTGACATACGAGATAAGATAAGCGTAGTGACGCTGTGCAAATAACATCCAGGCCACGCTACCAAGTTTCCTATCTTTACATTTCTACTCCTATATATATATATCTTCCTCTTCTCTGTTTGTTTTATGTCATTACATTGGCGGCAGCGAACTATGACGTTAACCCACGCCCCCGCGTCCCTTGTTATTGGTAACAGTGTACTTAACGTAAACCCATGCCCTCCCCCGTTAGCCATAGCACCTGGCTCGTTAGTTCAAAAGTGCGTGATAAGAAGTTCCTGCTAGTAGGGTGAAAAGTGTCCTAGTGTGTCACCGTTACAGCTCGAGTAAATGTCTCTTGTAGTGGTATGTGCGAACTTTTAATAGAAATATGTTCAGTGCTTAACGTAATTTCTCAGTGTCACCCGCTATCTGTGGCATTCTCAGTAGCCCCAGGGCAGTTTGATTGTTGGTCAGTGTTGAATGTAGCCATTATGTTTCAGTGATGAAAGCGGTGTCTGTACTAACTGTTATAACTTAACATGTCTTTTAACCTACATCCTCCTCCCTGTCCTAATCCTTACCTCACCCTCCTTACCCTTCCTCCCATCCCTGTACTCTTTGACGCGCAGTGATAAATGATATTCAGTGTAGTGCGCAGAGCTTCACTCCCCGACCCAGCCTGATGAGAACATTGTCGTGACGGAAATGATAGTTGCCAAACATTGACCTGACATATAAAGTGAACATTTTTTTTTGCGAATGCACTTCCAACTAATCCATCACCCCTTTAGGATTGTTTCTCTGTCAAATGTCACTCACAGTACCACCCATGGCCAGCCGGACGTCAACCACAGTACATACGAGCAGAGAAGAACCAGCATGATGAAAGCAGCGTGATGAATGCAGCGTGATGAAGGCAGCACGAAACCCACCACACACCACGTCACTTCTTTCAAGTCCTCCCTTGGTATAGGATTAAGAAGATTTTATATTTTTCTACTTTAGGAAGTAAGGAGTGTGGAATGGATCGCCACACAACGAACCCTGGTGAGCCCAGCCAGGGAGGGATTCACCACTGTGGAAGGTGTAAGACAGGACGGTCTTTGGTCTCGCCGACACTCACGTACGGAGGGCGAGCCCTGGTCCACGGAACCTGCCTTACGAGTCATCTAAGGAGACGACAGCCCAAACAGTGGACCGGCTCATCCCGGCCGGAGAGGGCCGACGGCAGATGAACAGAAAATCGTCTGGAATATGTTGAAAATGATGATGTTGCAGAGAAGAAATGCAGATGAAGCAGAAAAATTCATCTGGAATATGACGGAAAACGAAGATGTATAAAGAAACTCAGATGGAGCAGAAAAATTAATCTGGAATATGAAAATGAAGATGTATAGAGGAAGAACGCAGATGGGACAGAAAACTCGTCTGGAAGAGTATAGAAACCAGGAGGAAGTGAGAAGAAGTCAGAAGGTGTGGAGAAACGACCTACAAGGTGCGGTATGTGAAGAAAGAAGACAGAAGATGTGCTATGTGAAGAAAGAAGACAGAAGATGTGCTGTCCTGACATCACAAGAAAGTCGATGATGAAGGACCAACCGACTACAGCTGCTGAGCTGCCGCCATCCCCTGTTTTTCAGATACCAGCCGGATGGAAGACGTGAGCTATGCCGGACCCAACTAATGTACTGATGTTGTTGATGTATAATAAAAAGATATCAATACCCTAATATGTGAAGTAGGAACATTTTTTGTGTATTTTGAAGTATTTTTTCTGATTTTGTTGATGTTTACTACAAAGAATGTCTTTTTTTTTTAGTCTCACTTTTTTCTATGAGTTCATTTGATCAATGTCTTGGACTATGAAACACGATGTTGTAGCTATATTACTGACTGAGATGAATTATTATTTTGACATGGGCTGATAAGGAAATGTAACACCTGCTATTGTTTGTAGAATGTGATTTGCAAGGTTGCCTCGGACACTATGCTACATATGAAGGATTTTTTCATTCTATGCTATGTTTCCTTTTTCTCCTGGCATAGAAGCTTTGATCTTGGCGGGAGGTATAGTGAGCTTTGTCAGATCAAACTAGCGCCAGTAGAAAAACACACCTATGAGATTGTTGTTTGTGAATGTGAGACTATGTTATCGCCCCAGGGATTATCTTTGATACCACACGTGATGTTGCTGTCTATATGTGGCATCAGTCTCTGTGATGAAGCTTTGGTCTTGGCGGGAGGTGTAATGAGTGATTGTCAGACCAAACCTTACAGCCCAGAATTATGTCACATATAACAGCAAGTACACCACAGACCTCGTGGTACCACCGCATTCCAGGTTGACACACCTCAGGTCGACCCTAGGGACTTGACCTGGCCCGCTAATGACGTGAGCCGGTGACCTACAACCGCACCTAGCCAAGACACCTGGCCAGGACCACACCTGCACACAATTATCCAGAGCAAACCAGTTTAGTGTTAATTGTTAGAGGTCAGAAGCCGGCTGGGCCGACCCCATATAAAGGCCCTACAGTCCCGTCCATGTTCCATAGTCTGGCATTCGAGATCTTCATTCCATTATCATCATTCTGCTGCTGCCATCTCTCCTGTTCGGGTCGTCACTCACGTTCACTACAGAGTCACGCACGTCCTCTTCAGGTCGGGGACGATCGACCACGGCATCGTCAGCTAAGCAGACTCTCCCTGTGATGGAGGCAGCCCAGCCAAGCATTCACTGGGCCTACGTCAGGGTACACGTGAGTCTTGTCAGAACGTCCTAGGGTGAGTTACCTACTGTGGGAAGTGTATTCATTCAGGTGTGTCCGAGAGTCAGTGTCAAGTAACGTAAAGCATGATGTGTTAGTACCCCGATATAATAGTGATATTAATGTGTCCATGTCATTGAGTGAATTAATAAATAGTTGTATCGAAGAGGTGTTTAACAAGTTGTTCCTTTAAGAAGTGATATATGTGTATTGACATACGAGATAAGATAAGCGTAGTGACGCTGTGCAAATAACATCCAGGCCACGCTACCAAGTTTCCTATCTTTACATTTCTACTTCATACTTCCTACTATGTGCACTTTCTTTGTGTTATTTTGTTTATCAGACCTGGCACTCCCAGATATACCTCTGACACTCCGAGGTACACCTCTGACACTCCCAGATATACCTCTGACAATCCCAGGTACACCTCTGACACTGCCAGGTACTCCACTGACATTCCCTGGTACACCTCTGACACTCCCAGGTACACGTCCGACACTCCCAGATACACCTCTGACACTCCCAGGTACTGCTCTGACACTCCCAGGTACACCTCTGACACTCCCAGGTACTCCACTGACACTCCCTGTTACACCCCTGACACTCCCAGGTACACCTCTGACACTCCCAGGTACACCCCAGACACTCCCAGGTACACTTCTCACACTCCTAGGTACACCTATGACACTTCTAGGTACTCCTCTGTCACTCCTTGATACACCTCTAACAACTCCCAGGTACACCGCTGACACTCCCAGGTACACCGCTGACACTGCCAGGTACACCTCATACACTCTCAGGTACACTTCTCACACTCGCAGGTACACCTCCGACACTCCCAGGTACACCTCTGACACTCCCAGGTACACCTCTGACACTCCCATGTACACCTCTGACACTCCCAGGTACACCTCCTGACCTCCCAGGTACACCTCTGACACTCCCAGGTACTCCACTGACATTCCGTGGTACACCTCTGACACTCCCAGGTACACCGCTGACACTGCCAGGTACACCTCCGACACTCCCAGGAACACCTCTGACACTCCCAGGTACACTTCTCACACTCCCAGGTACACCTCCGACACTCCCACGTACACCTCTGACACTCCCAGGGACATCTCTGACACTCCAGGGTACACCTCTGACACTCCCAGGTACACCTGTGATAATCCCAGGTACACCTCTGACACTCCCAGGTATACCTCTGACACTCCCAGGTACACCTCTGACACTGCCAGGTGCTCCACTGACATTCCCTGGTACACCTCTGACACTCCCAGGTACACGTCCGACACTCCCGGGTACACCTCTGACACTCCCAGGTACACCTCTGACA
>NW_024747853.1:0-8662 GCF_018991925.1 Homarus americanus | reverse complement strand
GTAAATGGTTTTGTGTAGTCTGGAAAGGCTAACACTGGAGCTTTCGTTAAGGCGCTCTTGAGGGCATTAAAATTGTCCTCTTTTTCCTTATTCCATGTAAATTCCACATCCTTTTTGAAGAGTTTAGTGAGTGGTGATGCTAACTTGGCATAACCTTCAATGAAAGAACGGTAGTATCCTGATAATCCTAGGAAACTACGAAGTTGATCTACGTTCTTGGGACAAGGGAATTGTTTCACCGCCTTTACCTTGCAATCTATTGTGTGTATACCATTACCATCCACTATGTGACCAAGAAATTGGATTCTGGATTTGAGAAATTCACATTTGGAAAGTTTCACTTTCAATCCAACTAGATATAGATTTGTGAAAACTTCTCGTAGCTTCTTTAGATGACTTTGTAAATCTTTGCTTACTATGATAAGATCATCTAGATAGGCATAGACTGTGTTACCTATCATTCCAGCAAACAAGGTGTTTATCATTCTTTGGAATGTTAGCGGCGCATTTCTTAGGCCAAATGGCATTCTTAAGTTATCTCGTGGGAATCCTCATGTAAGGGAATTTGCCAGTACCGGCTAAGTAAATCTTTTCCTAGTGACTGTAGTAAGTCAGATAGGACAGGCATTGGGAACCTGTCTGGTACAGTTACCTGGATGACTCGTCGAAAATCTATGACTGGTCTCCATCCTCCATCTTTCTTGGGAACTAAAAATAAAGGTGAGTTCCATGGTGATGAGGAAGGTTGGATCACCTTTTGGTCCACCATGTCTTGTACTATTTGCTGGACTACCGCTCTTCTGCTGTGGGGTAGCCTATATGCTGGGATGTAGATTGGGTTAGCTTCCGGTTTGAGTGGAATATGATGATTTGTCAACGTTGTTTTACCTAGGGGTACTCCAGGTAATGCTATGATTTCCTTGAACTCGGCGAGTAATTCTAAAAGATCATTTTTGCCTCGAGGATGATCGACTACTTTCACATGTGGCGTTATTAACTCTACATTATTTACAATATGTGATTTTTCGTCCAATTTACCCTGTGTTACATTACCTATTGGTAATTCTAATGGCTCTTCGACAAACGCTCTGTCATACACAAGGAAATTACCTAAACAACATCCCTTTCTTAAGGTTATGGGTCCCCCAGTTCTATTGAGAACGAGGACATCTGTGAGACTACTGTACCTATTCTAACAGTGCTTAAGGTAGACTCAAGTGACAAACCTTTCACTCATGAACTTTCACTCAGACACACAACATCTGTTCCTTCACTCACATTTGGCAAACGTACTGTGACTCTAGTTAGTTCCTGGCTATGTAACAGTTGTACACCAGTTAACACAGCAGGCGTTAGAGTCCAGTTCTGGCCGCTTTCATCCGAAATGTCCTTTGAGTTACTAGGTGGAGTTTCCGAGGGTGACTCCATAACTAATTGCTGCTATGCCAAAGACTCCCCCGCGCCTGTCGAGGCAGTTATTACACGAACACCCGAAGTAAGCAATGGATGTGAAGTTTGCATTGCGTGATATGTTTTACAATTATGCGTGATTGTTTGATCTCGTGGCTGAACGTTAATGTTGCTCTGCCTTAGAGTGGTCAGACCAAGTAACCCGTCCGCTGGCAAAGAAAATGCCTTAACTATGTAGAAATCCGCCAAAAACGCTTTACTGGACCTAGAAAAACGGAGTGGTAGTGTTATCACCCCCGCTATGTCTAATTGGATTTTCGACACACCGGACAGAGGAATGTCTAGAAGGAGAGTTGGCAGTGAGTGGTTGTCAAGGGCGGTTGGTGTCAACGACCGTCTTGACAGATATTGCAAGTCAATATCAGTCCCATTCATTGACAACTGGGACAACTTCTATGGCAGAAGGGACCTTTATGCTAGGGATGGGGTGCACCTGTCTAGGGATGGAGTAGCAACCCTGGCTGGGGCTCTAGAGGGGGCAGTTCAAAAGATATCGAAGTCTTTAAACTGCTAGGAGAACATATGAGCACGGGGGTGGAGGAGACTGCAGTGGGAGCGGGTAAACAAAGTGAAAGATTACAGGGAAATAGTGTTAGGAATGATGACAAAACTGAATTAGACAGGGAGTTTAAAACTAAACGCGGTAAGGGGAGGACTCAGAACACGACTAACTTAAATGTATACTACACGAACAGTAGAAGTATGAAAAACAAAATGGATGATACTAGGGCCTTGGTATGTACCGAAAAAATCGATATAATTGCATTCACTGAAACATGGATCAACCTAGACACGTGAGTTACCAGTCGAATACCAAATTGCGGGTTACAAACTGTTCCATACCGATAGGCAGACCAGGAAAGGAGGCGGAGTAGCAATCTATGTTAGGGATAATCTGAAGTGTGAAATAAATAAGGAAATAAAAACTGACCGGAATACAGAAACAATTTGGATAGAATTAATCGACGGTAGAGAAAAATTAATCACAGGAGTAATATATAGACCTCCCAATCTTGATAGAGTCAAAGAGCGACTTATCTGGGATGAAATGCGCAGGGCTTCCACACACAACAAAGTCTGTATAGTAGGCGACTTTAACCTTGGCCAAATAGATTGGACTGACCTTACAGGTAAATCAGAATCAGAAGATTTTCTCGAGACTATCCAGGACTGTTTTCTAAGTCAACATATAACTGAACCCACACGGGGTAATAATATACTCGATTTAGTTCTGTCAAACAGAGAAAACCTCATTAGCAGGGTCGAGGTAGGGAACGAATTTGCAAACAGAGATCACAAAGAAATTAGATTCCAGTTAGACTTTCAGGGCAGACGTAAGGAAAATTCCACTAAAGTACCAGATTTCAGAAGGGCGAACTTTGACAGTTTAAAGAGGCAGCTGAGAGAGGGGATGTCGCGCTTGGCCGTGAACCTGTCAGATGACAACGACCTGATAACGAGATCTGAGATTGCCGAGTTCCACGACAATTTAAATAGTGAGTTACTTAATGCACAAAGGCAGAACATACCATACAAAAAACTCAGATCAGACAACAATGACCCTAAATGGATTAATAATTATTTAAGGAACATCATTGGCCAAAGGAAGGCTATAGGTAGAAGGATAAATCGTGGCGAAATTCACCTCTGGGACTATTATAGGGTATTGGCGAGTAGGGTTCAAACCGAGATAAGGAAAGCAAAGAGGAATAATGAGGTAAGGATAGCAAGGGAGGCGAAGACAAACCCCAAAGGATTCTACCAAATGTATCAAACTAAAACACGAGAAACGATTGGACCAATACGGTCAGACACCGGCGAGCTCACTGATAACGACAGAGAAATGAGCAATAATTTGAATAAATATTTTTCAACAGTTTTCACCACCGAAAATTTAAACATGATACCCGGGGCACCGACTTTATTCAGAGATAGTGAAGAAAACAAATTAAGCGAGATAGTAGTGACTAGTAACGATGTTAGTAAGCAAATAGACAAACTAAACCCTAATAAGTCACCTGGTCCCGATGAGATACTGTATTTGCCAGAGTATTAAAGGAATGTAAGGAAGAGCTTAGTATGCTCTTAGCAAAGTTGTTTAACATGTCCTTAAAAACAGGTGTAGTACCAGAATCCTGGAGGATAGCGAATGTAATACTGATTTTCAAGAAGGGGGATAGATCACTATCCTCTAACCAAATGCCCAAAACAGCTTAACATCAATAGTAGGCACCACCAAAGCAATTGTTCGTGTTCTGAGTAATAAGTTCAATATACAGGAGCGAACACAAACACCTGTATAGATTTTGTAGGTTCTATTTACTGGATAAGAGATATGTACACAAGGGGAGTAGTGCTCTTCAACCTGTCTGCTTGTCAACTGCTCTATAGACGACGTATGGCAAGTGAGACATTAACAGCTTCCATACGTCGCCAGGCACATTAATTAAGCATGTGGGACATGGTAATAACATTGCCACACGCTGCTAGCTAGGCTGAATAAATAATATATATAAATGGAGCACATACATCATATACATACATAATATATAATACAGCATACATAATACAGAATATACATACACCTCCCTCCTCCCTATACGCTCATAGCAAAGTCTTGAGCGGACCTTTTCTTTTGGATCCGTTCTGAGCGTCGAGGGACTCGATCACTGGGAAGGGTATGGGACTCAACACTGGTGGCGGGGTCAGCAGAAGGCATTGTTACGGGCGGAGAAAACGGCGGTTCCTCCATCACACACGACCACTGGGTAACCGCACCTGGTAGTCCCGTGACCTACCGAGACCCATGACTACGCCTACTTTGTCCCAACGTAGGGAGGTCGGGTCCTGAACACGGACTTGGGTGCCGACACTCAACCTGGGGAGAGAACGGCGTGGTCGTTGTAGCGGGCGACGACGTCCTGAACACGTTCGGCGGCTCGGCGATCACAATCCTCTGTCTTGGCCTGCCACTCCTTGGAGAAGGATTGAGGGTGAGCAGGGACACAAGAACGAAGGGGGCGTCCATACAAAACCTGGGCAGGGGAGCGTCCGGTGTAGTTAGGGTTGTTGCGGAGTTCAAGAAGACCCCGGTCGAAGGCCTCGCAGTCAATGTTCCCAGAAGGGGCCACCTTAAGGATGAGGTGCTTCAGGGATTTGACAGCAGCCTCAGCGTGGCCGTTTAACTGCGGGTAATGGGGCGATGACAACACATGCCGGACTCCCCATCGGTCGAGGAACACAGCAAAGTCCCGGCTTGTGAACTGAGGCCCTCCGTCGGTTCGCAGGCGCACAGGAACGCCCACGTCACGGAAGTAGTGGCGGAATTTGCTGATGGTGGCGGCAGACGTCGTGTCATTACCGCACTTGATGACAACCGGCCAACCAGAGAGACGGTCGATGATAACAAGGAAGGACTTTCCTGACACAGAGAAAAAGTCGGCTGACACAGACTCAAAGGGGCGGGTGGGGTTGTCGTCACTCATGAAGGGTTCCTGCTGCTGGCTGGGTTGTAATACTTGGCAGGGCTCACACGCACGGACAACATTGGAGATGTCGGAGTTGATGCCGGGCCAGAACACAGTCTGTCGTGCACGTCGTTTGGTGGCCTCGGCTCCACAGTGACTGTCGTGGAGGCGAGCCAAGGGATGGAGACTTGAAGCAGCAGGGACAACTACCGAAGGAGAGGTGTCACTGGCCAGAGCTAGGGGTAGGGCGGCAGCAGGGTAGTTGCTGCTCCCTTCGTGCACCCTGTTGGCGTATTTTACCTCCAGAATCGGTGTTGGGAAGTCCTGGGAGATGATGGCCAACTCTTGGCAATGTCTGTAGGACAGCAAAGGAGTCGGGACACCATTATGCACGTCAATCCAGGCCTGACACGACCTGTTGCCAAAGGTGACATGTGCATAGAGTGAACCTAGGCCTGAGGCCATCTGTGAACCATCTGCCGTGACGCAGAGGTCCTTGGGAGGCGGTCCTAGATCGCTTGGAGAGAGCCCCAAGCATTGCAAATGCTGGGGACCGATGACCGTAGCCTCAGCGCCGGTGTCGGGCAGCATCTCGAGACAGGATGACACATTGCCGTAGGTCACGATGACGCTGACGTGCTGGGGGACTTTGGTCATGGGACGTGAGGAGTACACCCTCCTAATATGGGTCGGGCTTTGTCCAGGGTCGTCGTGCCTCTGATTGGAAGACTGTGGGCGGCCCTTACTGGTAGAAGGGCGCTGAAGCTTCCGCCGACGCTGTCCCTTGGGTTTGTGGGTAGGGCAACACTTGTCATAGTGGCCCAGACGACCGCACACATTGCACTGTACGTACTTAGCTGGGCACCGCACTGTGAGCGACCAGTGGCCCTTACGGTCACAACTGTTGCAGGTAGACTGAGCAGCTGGACACACCTGTGTTCCGTGCTGCTTACCACAGTTGTTGCAAAATGAACCGGGCGTGGACGTGGTGGGCGAAGGCGTAGGAACAGACTTCTTGTCCTTGTACCGGGACACAGCGCGTACAGCTGTAGGGGGAGCTCGGATGGCAGAGGTGGCACACCTGGCAGCCTCATAGGAGCGACATATCGTCAACATATCCTGAAGAGAAGAGGAAGAGTCGAGGGAGGTGAGGCGTTGGACAAGTTCCTCGTCCTTAACACCCATCAGGATCACCTGCTTCAACTGGGTCTCCTCGCACTGCTGGTGGTGGCCTAGACATATATCTACCTCTTCCGAGGCTCTCTTGAGTCGTACATAAAAGGCGTCAAAAGTCTCGCCCTCCATCTGTCTGCAGCTAAACAATTCCCTCCTGTGCAGAGCTTCATTCTGCTGTCCTTTGATGTGCCGTTGTAGAATGTCCAGTACCTCCTCTACAGACAACGAAGAGGTCGGAGGTACCTGCAACGTATGTTCTAAGACACGCTGAATTTCCAAGGACAGGCACATATGCAGCTGGATGAGTTGTTTAGGCTGTGACAAACTCTGGAGATCCACCATTGTAGAATAATCAGTCCACCGTCGCCGCCATTCACGAAAAGTCTGGAAATTCACATCAGGCTTCAAGATGGGCGGTGTTTGAACAGCTGCTTTAGGTGGGGCTGGTGGGCGTGAAGAGAGCATTGATGAGGTATCTGAACCATTCAGTACCGAGGCAGTGTTAGAGCCAGGGGCTTGGTTAACAGTGAGGCGAGATATCAAAGCTTCAAACCGTGCACTGTCTTCTACTCTCCGTTGGTGGTCTCGGTCTGCCTCTGCTTGCCTTCTGTGTTCATCCGCCACACGTCTGCTAGCTTCATCCTCGCGCCTTTCATCTCTCATAAACTTCATTAAAGCAATTATCTCTGGAGACAACGCTGAATATCGAGGTGAAGGGCTGCGCGATGTTGTGGGAGCTGGAGCGTCATGGTCAGCCTGGTCATCCATCTCTGCGGAGCTATCATCCGACTGACTCATCCGGGCGCTGGCTCCACGGCTACGTAAGGCACGAGACATAACTACTTCATCTGTGTACTGTGTCTAAATCAGTGTTGACCGGTCAGCCCGTCGTATCAACAAGATCTCAGACAAAAAATTAATTAAATACACAGATAAGTAGATTATATATATAAAATATATATAAGGCAATCGCCGATGTCAGTGTGTTAGTACATGTATGTGTGTGTGCCGGGCGAGCCAGAGCGTCTCGCCTCGAGCTGTGAGGGGGGTGGAGACGACACTGTAAGGGGTGGGGTGGAGACGACGACTAGCGGCAGTTACCCTCCAGGCTTCGCGAGGGGAGGTGTACTGAAATCTACTCCTTACAAATGCCCAGAACATGCCGTGTACCTTGGGGATCCTTTAGAACAAGGTCACACATGAATGGCACGAAACACACAATGCACTAAACACTTCACAGAAAATCACTGTCACTGACACTGCACAAAGTTGCTAAATTCTTCGAGGAGGGGTGGCGGGCGGCGGTTGACACAGGGCAAGGGGTCCATAAGCCGGCTTTCCACAAACTTTGCACTGTCACTCGTAATTATCCAGTAAAACCGGTTCACTGCGCCATGTTCGTGTTCTGGGTAATAAGTTCAATATACAGGAGGGAACACAAACACCTGTATAGATTTTGTAGGTTCGATTTCCTGGATAAGAGATATGTACACAAGGAGAGTAGCGCTCTTCAACCTGTCCGCTGGTCAACTGCTCTATAGACGACGTATGGCAAGTGATACATTAGCAGCTTCCATACGTCGCCAGGCACATTAATTAAGCATGTGGGACATGGTAATAACATTGCCACACGCTGCTAGCTAGGCTGAATAAATAATATATATAAATGGAGCACATACATCATATACATACATAATATATAATACAGCATACATAATACAGAATATACATAGCAATCATCTCAAACTCTATTCGAAATCACCTGGTGAAGCACAGATTGATCAATGATTCCCAGCATGGCTTCACAAGCGGACGTTCTTGCCTAACTAATCTATTAACATTCTTTTCATCAGTTTTCGAATCGGTGGACGAGGGGCACAATTATGATGTGGTATATCTCGACTTTAGTAAAGCCTTCGACAGAGTCCCCCACGAAAGACTAATTAGAAAGGTAGAAGCTCATGGCATCAAAGGTGACATCCTTAAATGGATTAGGGCATGGTTACAGGACAGGAAACAGCGAGTGAGCATTAACGGCACTAAGTCCCATTGGAGCAACGTCACAAGTGGAGTTCCCCAAGGCTCAGTACTTGGACCTTTATTGTTTATTATATACATAAACGACATATCGCATAGACAGCAACATAAGTAAATTCTGTTGTTGATGACATCTAAATAGAGGACGCGAGCGATAAATCTGACGAGGACTCGGCAAAACTACAGGAAGATCTAAAAAAATTTTTCGAATGGTCTGAAAAATGGCAGATGAAATTCAACGTCGACAAATGTAAAGTACTCAGTATAGGAGATGTAAACAGGGAAACCAGATACCAGATGAACAACGATGCCATAGAGAAATCCGACTGCGAGAGAGATTTAGGAGTAATGATAAGTAGGAACCTTAAACCAAGTAAACAATGTGTTTTTGCTCGCAACAAGGCTAATAAAGTACTTGGGTTCATACAAAGGAGTGTTAGTTACAAGACTAGCGAGGTCATCCTAAAACTGTATCTTGCGCTTGTGAGACCACACCTGGATTACGCAGTTCA
>NW_024747852.1:0-18758 GCF_018991925.1 Homarus americanus | reverse complement strand
TTTTCCCTCTGACCTGACTACCGACCGCTGCGGTGCTTTTGTAAAGATTAGTAGGGTCATTACCTATACTTGACCTCTGTGGACTTGTTCTCACCCTCCTCTGTATATATATAACTTGTTCTGCACTTCTATTTTAGTCTGTACTCACCCCTGAGGCTTGTTTTGTCAGTATATGGCATAAGACAAGAGATAAGGAACAAAAGGAATATGTTCTTATGTTCTTATGAAACAAGAATGAAGCTTAATAGAGACGGAAAGGAAGGAACAAATATATAAAATACAGAAATTTGGGGAAATATATAGTATGATAAGTTATTTAAGTATAACAATAATGCCAAGATGTACGATATGCTTGTATCTTATATGTAATGAATGTTTAAAATAAAACCACGAACATATCAAAATATATTCAAATAAAAATAAACCAATTAAGTTAGATATAATCAATATTAGTATAGACATAATTAAATTAAACTTATATTAGATTTATTATATTGTGACGGTTAATTTATATTAAGGGAAAAATATAAATAATTTTATTTGATAGTCGCTTCTGGCAACATTGTGTTACTGACGTCAGCATCACAACAAAGCTTCTGCCTACAGTATACAACTGAGACGCCCCATAAAGATTACTGTGAGTATAATAATTCCTCAATGTAGGACTAACAACCTTAAATATACATAAACCTTAAACCTTATACTCTGGAAGAGGCTGTGACTCCGGCTCAATAGCCTCTTCTCTACTGGCTGCGTGTGGCTGATATTTGTGTCCTATAATTATATACTTGTTCTTGATTATTCCAGTATTTATCTAATTTTGCTTCAAACTTCACTACCCACTCAGGTAAGCCATTAACAACCTTGTGAGATTTAGCCTTGCTCTTGTGTTGCCCCGGGTAGTGCCAGCCACACTGTGTCCATGGGGTCTTCTGTACGCCAGTGTCGGTAACTGTAATTTCCTTAGTCTTTCCTCATAAGGTAAATCCTTGATATGTGGTACTAATTTGGTAGCCCTCCTCTGTACATTCTCTACTGCTTCAATATCCTTAATGAGATATGGGCACCAAATTTGATTAGCATACTCAAGGTGTGGCCTAACCAGAGCAGTGTACAGAGCCTTGAATACAGGTGCATCCAGGTGAACAAAAGTTCTTCTAATAATGCCCACTATTTTATTAGCCTTGATGATTTTCTCAGCTAGATGGTCAGAGAACGTCAGCTTATCATCGATGACTACCCCTATATCCTTCTCTACAGTGGTCATCTTGATCGTGGTGTACATATGATATCCCTGGTCAGCAACTTTTGTTCTTCCTATCCTCATGTATTTACTTTTTTCTGGATGAAAGTTCAGCATCCACTTCTCAGTCCAACTCCTGATCCCATCCAGGTCCTCTTGCAGCATGTCACAATCCTCATCTCGTTCTATTTTCCTAAAAATCTTTGTGTAGTCCGCATATAGATATACCTCACTGTCGTGTGTAATTGCCTCAGGCAGGTCATTGATGAAAGGGACAAACAGCAGGGGGCCGAGGACAGAACCCTGAGGGACCCCACTAGTGACCTCTCTCCAGTCAGATACTTCTCCATTTACCACAACTCTCTGTTTTCTCTTAGTTAAAAAATTCCTTACCCAATCAAGATATTTTCCATCAATGCAATAACTAGATACTTTTTCTAATAGTCTTTTGTGGGGTACTCTATCAAAAGCTTTCATGAAGTCACAATACACTATGTCCACAGCCTGAATGTCATCGATAATTTCCGTTCACCTGTCTAGTACCCTAATCAACTGTAGGACTGTTGACCTGCTGGAAATGAAGCCAAACTGTTTATTACTAAACAATCCATATTTTTTCAAATGGGATATCATCTCTTCCCGTGATATTGGCTCCAATAATTTACAGATTACACTAGTTAGACTGACTGGCCTGTAGTTTCCTGGTTCACTTTTACTTCCCTTCTTATAGATAGCTGTGATATATGCAATACGCCAGTCCTCGGGTATATTTCCTTCTTGAAAAGAGCTTTCTAAGAAGATCCTCAGAGGCTGAAGTAGTTCCTCCATCATCTCCTTAATGACTCTTGGATGTAACCCATCTGGACTGGGAGACTTCTGTCTTTTCAATTTTTGAATCACCTTTCTTATTTTGCCCTCGGTTATCTCCAGGTGTTGAAAAGCTGGCACGTCTTTCTTGTTGGCTGTTGGTATCCCCCTATCTGGTTCCTTGATTAAAACTTGTGACAATTGCTCTGAGAGTACATCTGCCTTTTCTTGATCATTCACAGTCTTCTGTACTTTTTTCTCATCCTTGTAAAGATCTGCAATTCTAGCTTTTGTTCTTGTTTCTGTCTGTACATACTTCCAGAACACTTTTGGATTTGCCTTCTTTTCTTTTACTTTTATCCTCTTCGCTACTGATCGGCTTGTTAGCCGCTTGGGCGATCGGTCACGTCTCTGATTACTTTTCCTTTTCATTTATCTTCTTCACCAAAAGGTCGGCTCGCTAGCCGCCCGGGCGATCGGTCACGTCTCTGTCACGCACTGTTGGCAAATACTGGGCATGCACCGGCTCCTAAATGTACCTGAACCCGCTCCAGTGTTGGTCAAGTCTTGTCTTGAAAGAGCTCACACTCGGTGCCATCACAACACTCTCTGGTAGATTGTTCCAAGAGTTACTGTGGAGTTTCAATATTTCATGGGTTAAATACCAGAAGGCATTGTGAATTGTCAAATCACGAATTATATTTTAATTGATTTAAATGGAAATAATTAGTTTGATTCCAGTAGCCAAGAAACACTGAAATACCCATAAACTTTTCCAAAACTGCTTTAATAAACACTAAACATCATACATAATACATTAAAAAATGCAGTAACTTCCAAGCCTTTTCAAGTCTCCAACTACAACCTTTATACCTCTTTCCGTTCTAAGGTAGGTGTATGGGCCTACTGCAACACACGTACACCTTTAGCTCGACTCACGGATCTTGAATCTTCTCTTTATGATGTCATCTGGCTCTAAATATCTCTTACCAACCATGACTATTTTTCTTTGTTTCCTATACTGTTCTCCCAACTCTACCAACTATTTAGAACTTTGACTATCTCACTTCTTGCCATGAGTCGTTGCTATCCACACTCCCCAACACCGAAATCCTCTACCTAGGGGATTTCAATGTACATCACAGAGAGTTGCTTGGCTCTGCAAGGGATGACCCAGGTGGAGCTGAGGCTCTCTCTTTTTCCTTACTTAATAATCTGGAACAAATAATTAAACACCATACACGTGTTCCTGATTGACACGATCAACTTACTAACATTCTTGATATTTGTTTTACCCCTCTCACTATTCATGCTCAATTTCTGCTCCCTTAGGGTCTTCTCATCACAATCTTATTTCTATTAAATCAGACTAGGTACGACCACATCCCCCACCCCCCTCTAAATGCCAACTATGGCACGATCAGAGGGCAATCTGGCAACCCTTGCGAGAATTCTTCTCTGACTTTCCTTGGGATGAATGTTGCTTTTCCACTCGGGACGCTTTGGTATGTGCTGACAGTATCACTGGGGTTATACAGGGTGGTGTGAGTGCATTTATCCCATCTTCTGCCAAAACTTCACCTTCTCACAATGGCCCAAGAACTGTTTCTTCATCCAGTTGGGACTTGTGATATGCCTCCTTACTGTTGGTATGATCTAGGTGCATGCTCTTACACTTTGTGGTATTGAATCTTAACAGCCATTTCTTCGACCACTCAAAGCTGACAGAGACTTTCTGTAGTTTGTCAGATATGTTTTAGATTATAAATCATAGAATGATGTATTTATTCTCTATCGTCCGTACAGCATGGAAAACACACAACAGCTAGACGATCACATGTTTTTGTTGTACTGTATTGGGGCAGGTTAGGTTAGGTTAGGTTTGGATAGTTTAGTCAGAAAGAAGGTCATCTTGGTAACTATCATTGTGTAGTCTGCCCGCCACGCATGCGCATTAGGCTGCTGTACCAATTGACATCGAGGTTAAGCATACGGCTGCCCAATTATTATGGTCACGACACTACAAAGGGAGATTTCAGCAGTGCAGTACGACAGTATCCTCGCCAGCCCTGGCAGCAACTATGTCAGCTGAGACACGAGAGAAACCTTTCACTAAGGCACCAGTTGATTCTACCTGTCTGGGCAGTTTATTGTGAAGGTGGTGTGATGGAAGTGATAAAGGATTATTTCTCCGCTGTTGCACCATACAAGATCAAGTCGATGGAGTTAAGGTTTGTTGGAAGGCGCACTCGAGACGTATCTTGTCTGTATCTCAGAATGGTGAAAGATTTTTCACGTAAGAATGATGATACTGTAGTGAGTTACAATAGCTCATGTGGACAAGGGAGTGTGGAGGGCTAATGTGTGCTCACAAGGTACGCCCACTCCAGGTGATTGGCAACAGGTTGTGAGGCGGAGGAACGACGATCACCATTTGCATCTATAAATGTTTACCCACAAGAGAATAATAGACGGAAAACAATGTTGCTGATACGCATACGACACGATCTCTAACGACATTAATATTAAATTGGTTAACTCCTGTGTTGGCACTGTGTCGTCATAGTGGGACTGACTGTATGTATGTGGTTGTGTTGGCTAGTAAGTGGTAGCATTGACTAGCTATGTGGTAATATGAGGTAGTATTAACTGGCTATGTGGTAATATGAGGTAGTGGTTAGTATGTGGGAGTATTGACTAGGTATGTGGTAGTATTGGCTAGCTTTATGGTAATAGGTAGTATTTGCTAGCAATGTGGTAATATGAGGTAGTATTGACTAGCTATGTGGTTAGCACATGTATTGAATTAGTATTTGTTATAAGAAGTACCATTTTTGTCATTTTCACAATTGACTTTCTGATATGACCAAAATGTAAGGTGATATTAACATGGAGGGGGGTGGGGGGTCAAGGAAGCAACAAGTATGAGAGAGAGCGAGTGTTGACTAGTGATGAGGCTATTTGTTGGCAGTGGGAAGGTCTTTAGAATGTTAAACCATTTCTTAACTAGGGCTCTACACATCACTTGGTGCCTTTATTTATTTGTTTTACAATGAGTCTATTCATTACTTAGTGGTGATACCTCCTTCATTGTTGTAAAGTGATGGCTTGTGTATTGAACATAACACAGTACAGTACTTGTGTATAGTTAAGTTAGGTAAGTGATTGTTTGTACTGTATTACACTACAGTACTGTATATGATCCTCACTTTATACTGGAACGTTTGAGTTTTACAAATAAAATATATATCATATTACAATTATCTTCACTCAGCATCAAACACACACATTCTTTCTTACTTACTTCTAGTATCTTTTGTTTTTATAGCTATAACTTATTGGAAATTGGTATAGAGAGGACGGGGAGGGGGGTAAAGAAACTATTATAACAGCCAAACTACTGTATGTCTACAATAGTTTAGTTTAGGTAAGTGATTATGTTCTTTATCGACCCTGTACTTAGAAGTAACCCCCCCCCCCAAAATGCAATTACAGTATGGGGTAAACGTGATGTTGGCTCGCACTAGGATGGAGGTGAGAAGGGAAACTCAGCTATGGCGTTTTCTGTATACATATACAGTGCAGTACTAGGGAGTTGCTGTGTGGTGAGGAGCTTGATGAGAGGAGGTCTTGTCTGTTTGAGAGCGTTCAGTAGAATCCTTTTCACGGCGAGGCTGTGAGCTTATATACACGTCCACTGGAAGTAAGCGTCGCTGGTGGCCGACCCCCTGCGAGGCTAGACGGCTAGGCTTGTCAGAGAAACATCGCCGTGGGATCGGCTGATCGGTGACTAATGGCAGTGGCAGTTGTAGGGGAGAGTATCCACTACAACAGCATTGTATACAGTATACTGTATAATTCTGATGATCATAATTACTTCACCATTATTCCCCCTTCCCAAAATCTCCCGGAGGTTTTCTGTAATAAGAAATACCCAAGCACTTTCTTTACCTCGTGTGTGTGTGTGTAAAATAATTAACATAATAATAATTAACAGTTTATTGAAAAAGCTCTGCAGCCCGAAGGCTGAAAAATTACATTGAACATAAATGACTTATAACGTACAAAGACATGGGGGAGTTAACAAAAGCCTTCATTAGAGAAAGGAAAAGGAACATACAGTGAACATACAAATTAATGTTTACAGTTGAGGTCATGTGTGTACATGTCACCATCCATCCAGCTTAATGGTACTACTCTCTATATCTATAATGTTACCCACTTTCAGTATCTCGGCCCTCACCTGTCCACCACCGCGGATATCGATGAAAAGATTCAACATCGAATCACATGTGCATCTCAAGCCTTTGGCAGGCTCCGTACCCGTGTCTTCAGCTGTAGGGAGCTGAAATGATCTACAAAGCTGCATGTATATCGAGCAGTGGTCCTCCCCGCCCTGCTATATGGCAGTGAGACATGGGTCACATTCAGGAGGCACCTCAAGGCACTTGAAAGCTTTCACCAAAGTAGTCTACGTTCTATCCACAGAGTTTGCTGGGAAGACAAGAGAACAAATGCCAGCATTCATGAACAACTACATAGGACTGGCCATGCTACCAACATGGATGACAGTAGACTGCCAAAACAGTTACTTTACAGTCATCTAACGAATAGTAAACGTAACGCCAGTGGGTAACTGAAAAGGTATAAGGATAGTCTTAAAACAAACCTGAAAAAGTGCCAAATTGACCCCCTCACCTGGGAGACGATTACCTCACACCATAACGCTTGGAGGAACACCACATGAGAAGGTGTCAATACAGTACTTTGAGTTAGCACGACTGCAAACAGAAGCAGTCAAGCACCAACGCTGGAAAGATATTGCCACTGCCCCTCCCGCACTAGATGTAGTCCCTAACATGTGCAACATCTGTAAACCACCCTGCCAGTCCCGTATCGGCCTCTTTCGTCACCTCAGAACTCGCCAACGAAGGTGACATCCCTAACAACTCATATCACTGTATCATAGCTGGATGATCGTCATACTCGATTCCGAGTGACAGCAAAGTAGTAATAGTAGGGTGGGTGGGGGTGTAGCATGAGGGGAAAGCTTTTGAAGAGTGAACGAAAATGTATGAAGATCATCAACATGAGCGTTAATCTTATTGTTTTTATGTAGAACATATAGTAAGTTTTAGGTAATGAATGACATGTTTACTGTTGCAGGTTGTGATGCGTGGTGAGAGTGGTGAAGCCTTTGTGGGTGGTGGTGGTGGTGTGGGTGTAGCGAGCGATGAGGTGGCCAGTGGCCACACGTGACGGCAGGGAGCCGAAGGACTACACAACAGAGACGGGTAAATGTACCGTATAGCCGTTGATTCATATCCCAAGGTTTACACCGAGACTTCCCAAGCTTCATCATAAAAGGTCCTTTACATTGGTCACAGATAATTTTTCTTAGGCCAGGTGTAAAGAGAGAACATGAGAGTACTGCAGTAGTTAATGTGTTATTAAGTCGGGACTATAGATTATGATCAGGGATTAACTCTGTCACTCTTATTAGGTCAGGTAAGGTTGTGGGAAAATGGGCAGGCCATGTGAAATCTGATTAGGTTTGGTATATTTGCATGAGGCAACTGACCCAAGACTTGACTTGACAAGTTAGTCCCATACTGTTGCCTTGTAATAGAGCCTAAGGTGGGGCTAAATTTTTCTCCAAATGGCAGAATTTCAGACCAACAGTGAGACGAGGGTGAATTTTAAAGTCTTTTGACTACATCACAAAGTGTTTGATGAGCTTATCAAAGAGGCCGTGGTTAAAATAGAGCTCTCATGGTGCTTGTACAACCTTTGCCTGTGAGGCATAATTTTCCTCAATGATGTATATATACAAGATATAATTATCAATGTTAGTACAGTACTGCCAGATCTGGGGTCACTAATTCTAAGGAGAAATACTTAACTCTAGTCTTAATTTCTAAGGGTCGCTGCAACCAGACCCCTCTGGACACTATGTAGCTCGTCAGGTAGCGTGCAGAGTGGACCAAGCATTGGGTTAGGTTTTTCATTGACCAAATCGATAAGGGGAAAGAAGGGTGAAACCATAACATGTCTTAACTAATTTATTCCTGATAAAATATATGGTAACAAAAAATACAATTGAGCTGGCCTTCCTCAGAAGAACAACGATGATTTTCGTTACCCTGCTTACAATATCACTCAACACTTCGGACTGCTCCACCTGTATGGAATATAGCACCTTAGGTCATCATACATAGTAACACCATCTCACCTCCCTGTAGCAACATCTCAACACACCTGTGACACTCCACACCTGCAAGCATGGGACTCCTTGTAATTTCTAGGTATACATATCAGGCACCTCGTTTGCACACCGCCCTCGGTGGGTAGAGACGAGGGCTACACCAAGAGACATACCAGTACTATTTCTACTCCTGGTATTATAGGTCGCTCCAAGTGACGACCGCGGAGTTTCTCACACGTTTCCTTATTTGTTCCTACTCATTTGGAGTGGTGTACTGGGAATCCACAGGTTCACAGTGGATTGGCATAGCTGGGAGTAGTCACCACCTGGTGGGACGCTCACAGGGATAATGGCCGCCACCCAGCAAGGCACTCCGACCGCATGGGACCTGAGGTGAGGATAGAATGTAGGACACTGAGAAATAATGCCTGATGGGCGGTTATCCCACACCCTAACACATTACTATTTCACTTATGCATCAGGCAAAGCTTTAAACTGTAATAACTGCTATATAAGCCTTTTTTACAGGGCGGGATGTAGCCCGATAGAGGACACAGACCTGAGGGCACAGTAGAATGGAGGACACTGAGGGCAGTGCCCCGCCACTCATCACCGCGTAGGCCTACAGTTTCCAATCTTTAATTTTTACTTTTATTTCTTACGGTTCTCACATGAACACCTTCCTGTATATTGTAACCTCATGCCTTATAAACACATATTTTAATCCTAAATTACACACTAAGGTAAGGTTCTGGTTTGCTAGTTCGTGGGTAAATTCATTGGGTTATAATATCAACGCAGCACACTTGAGGCGGGTACAAAGGACGCTACCTTGAAACAAAAGCCGAATGTTCATGGCGTGGGTACATCCATTTCACTTAAAACTGTAATTAGGGATCCTCCTCTTACACATTGCACTATTTGAACACAGACATAAGATTCTCTGATCACTATACATGTATTAAGTTCACACCGATGTATACAAGATATTTCCTTTCAGGTATAGTTTCTGGGTCACTTCCAACACCTCACATAGTTCTGATACATTTATCCTTTTTCCATATCATTGTTCTCATGTATTTTCATATGATATTTGTGGAAGTTATGTTCGCTACACGTTCACAGACGTAAATAGTATGACCTTCAAACCATGATCCACACCTAGTCCTACAGTACACTAGTCCGGTTCAATTGGACTTTTCCAATCATCTTATGGATACCCTGAGTTCTCCTTAATGCTATGAATACATACAATTAATATTCTATAACTGTACCTGGGTACAATACAACACATGATTCAGCAACATTGAGTAGGTGAGTTATCCTTTATCAATGTTTCCCGTTCTCTGAGATTCTACAAGCGCGGTGGATTTGAATGTTTTGTAGCGTAATATGAATTAAAGTTTATTTTTTGGAATGACAATGATGTGCGCAGTACAATGAGTGTGACCCTCTCCCTCACTGACACCCACTCAGAAGACACCTTAGTTGCAGCCTCTCATTGGTAGCTTCTCAGTTGCTGATATTCCTTCTTATTAATGGTAATCATATTTTGTGTAGCTACTTAGCTACTATACAGTATTTGTATGAGAACATTCTGTGTCTCCTGTTATTATGTACATACTGTAAATATTTTCATCCCTAATAATTTTAACTATCACTTTTTGTTGCAGTCTACTGTACATCTTTGCTGTTAATATTGAATATTATTTCATTTTCGTTGAGCTTGTACTTAGGTAATGTAAATGTAGGCGGGTAGTGTTTGATTATCTTGGGGAGTTGTGACCATACCTTACCAGCTGTTCCCACCATGTGGGTTGGCATTAGGGAGAGAAGCCATCCATAAAACATTGCTGTAACATGTCTAATGGGTCACCAGAGCTGTACCCATCCCCTGGTCTCTGCCATATTTTATGGGCTGGTGCCCTGGATGTGTGGTGGTGAGTGGGTTGGGGGGGGGGAGGGGGACAGTGTCTTGATTTTGCCCAACAGCTCCCATCGGGTAATCACGGCTAACCCACACAAGTGTGGAAACCATCCATAAAAAAATGATGATGAATTATCCATCAGTAGTTCCTTTATAATCCTGGATCTTTACTACACTGGTGGTACAACCTGGCCAGGTTATATCATGTAACACAAGCTGCAATATCAGCGTTGGTTTTTCAGTGGAATTCACAACCAGTCCTCTCGCCTTGAAGACTGACAGACTGAAATGTAATGGAGTGTGTTTTGTGGAGTTTAGAGGAGGTGATGGAAGGTCTTCAGTCAGCAACTTACTTACTTACTCCAACATATAAACCAGGTGTGTTAGTGTCTTCTGTATCATAATAATCATGAGTATAGTACATCAGAGGCTGATAGAGATATATGGTACAGTGCCAATAGTATAGTTTTCTCTTATATTTAACATGCTATAGCTACCAAAGTATAGAACGACTTCACCCAAATGAAATTTAAGTAGATTTTTTTTCTTTTGTGACTTGATAGAAATCGTTAATTAGACAAAGCATAAATGATTACATCAGTCAGTTCTCTCATCCTTCAGTTTCAATTAAGTATTTGAACAGATAAAAAGATAATAAAGCATTTGTGTGGCTGGTGTTGCTGGGGGGGGGGGGGCTAGCTACACAACTAAAGCTGCATAGTTGGGGAGTTGGGTAAACTATGGGTCACACTACAGTACAGTACTCTACTGACACAGGCTGAAAAGTGTAATACAGTTGCTCCTCTACTGATGAACGAGTTACGTTCTTGAGGCTTGTTTGTAAGTCCAACTTTACTCCCGTAGATACCAAACATATTGTAAAAAATTAAAAGATTATGTATATTTAGTAGAGCTATACCCTTTAATACAGCCTTAAAACCTGGCTCACTCTTCTCCTCTTAGGTAATGTTTGTTTCACCTGGAATTTTCTTCAGAATAATCCAGTCTCATCCACATTAAACACCTGTTGTGGCAGGTAACCCCCTTCAGTGATGATGTTTGTATCTCTGAAAGTTTGTAAGTTGAACATTCTTAAGTAGAGGAGCACCTGTACTGTAGGTGTAGGGGAGAGTCACTGGATAATGATAAAGATTTCAGCTGTTTGGAAGTGATGATTGTTTAGAATAGTGTGATGGAAAGTGAAACTAGGCTGAGAACAATGGATGAATGGGAAGTATCATTAAAGTAGAAAATGTAAACCTGGTCTTGGGATGGAGCAGAATGTTCTTCACTTCAAGCCACATAGAGTAGATGAGTTATATGAAGTTACCAGAATGGAAGGGGTAAGAAATGTTGAAGCATTTGGAATGGTTGAGAAAGCAAAGGGTGTAAATTGTGCAGTTGTGGAATGGGTTGACTGAGATGGTATGGACTAGTGAGAAGGATCCAAGAGTAAAGATGGTATGGCAGGTGTGTTGGGTAAATGGAGAATGTCTACACCATAGTTGAGAAAGGTGAAACAATATATTAAGGGGAAGGGATAAGGAAGATGTGCTGGGATAGGGCAGCCTGAAGGCTTTTTTGTAAGTTAGCCAGGAACTCTTTGAGGTGGTGAGACATCATTGATAAGAGGAATGCACAGCATACCCAAATTATTGTAAAGATACAGTGTACAAGACACCAAAGTTAAAAAGATATAAAGATATACAGTTGAGTCTGGTTTTACGGGGTTTTGGTTAACGCGTTTGGTCATTTACACGGTGCCTTGCCAGAATGAAATGCTTTAATTACGCGGTAAATTTGGTCATTTACGCGGGAAGCAGCGCAGGCAGGGTGCGCACAAGGTCGCCCAGTCATCAAAACATTACCCAGTTTTTCACCCGCCACCCACCACAGCCGGCCCAAGTCATTGATAGTGATAATTATGGTGAGGATATGGACTTATATGGACTTTGGGGAGTTTGACAAAGAGGCCCTGCAAGCCTCTGTGGTGGATAGTGATACAATTGATACAAGTGATACAGGTGAGGGCCAATAATCTGCCCTCTGCCTCGGAACCAACCGCCTATCCCCGTGTGCCCAGCCATCTTTTCTATTAATGTAAGTGTTAGAAAACCTAATATTATTGATATTTCTCTTAATTATTAATTGTTTGTGCATACCATCATAAAGTTAAGATAATATTTTTACTACAACATAGTTGTGTGTCGTCAAAAAGTGGAGTTGGGGGTCGGCCCAGACTCTATTTCAATTAATCCCATATGTTATGATATTCACTTTACGCGTTCCTCACTTTCCACGGCACCCTGTGGGTTACATTAACCTCGTAAAGTGAGGATTGACTGTAATAGTTGTGAGGACATTTTGGACAAGGTAAGAGACTTGCTGTGTGTTGGTCTGCTGGCAGGAGCAACAGGTAGGCACGGCTTATAGCACTATTTTACCCTCACTTATATATCAAATTATTGTATGGCAATAATTATTATTCAATATATTTATGAATGGTTTTACTGTATAAATTTGTTTCAATTTGACTAACAAATTATAAATATAATATAATATTTTGAAGGGTTCTAAAATAAAACAAAGTTCTTCTGGCCCCAGAATATACTACATATTATTTTATTGATAACTTTAAACTATTGTAACACAATCGACCAAGTAGAGATAGGAACACGTAAAATTAATGATAAGGAAGATAGAACATGATTAAATAATAAATCTATTTATTAAGAAAACCAACAGCTCAACGTTTAACAGTTATGATACAGTTTAGGTATCAGGTATAGACTAAAAAATGTTTATCTAACCTAACCCAATTCAACCTACATCATTATATGTCAATAAGAGAAGTGGGACATCTTGGAGTATCAGAAGATAATAATGGAGATAATGATTAAGCATTTAACATTTAAGTTATTATGTAATGACTAGTGTAATAATGCCCACAGCCATCCTGTCCATAATCCCATTAAAATCGTAGTAAAATCATAGACGTTCTCCGCAGCTAACGGTCAAATACCCTTTGGATATTTGCCCAGCCAGCACAGTCAAATAACACCTTCATAACTTGTACTGAGCCACTATTGGGTAGTGGTGGTGGAGTCACTTAGTACCAGAGTACTGTGTTTATATTTGATTCATATTATCCACTAATAATGTCATATATGGCAGAGTCGTTAATAAATAATCTTGGCCCTCTTGATCGTTGAACAGGCCCCCCCACTCGGCTATAAATCTGACAATGGGTCTTGCAGATAATTTACGATTTGATAAACAGCAACGCCAACAAGAAGTCATAACTAGGGAGGGAAAATAAAATATAAGAACATAAGTTTCACTCATTAACCAATACTACTCAAAAGAAATTGGAAATGTATTTAAACTCATTATGGGATTTGATTCCAATAATATAATTCTCATAATTTATAATGTGCATAGAATAGGTTTAAGATCCTACTTAACCAAACGAAAAAATAAATAAGGGATTTGTGGAGATAATAGACTCATGAATCTGGATAGTAAAGCCTAAAAGAAAAAAACACAATCAATTTTATATACCGGTATATGGTAATAAAACCACCAATGTGAGGCTCTGTCATTTATTGACAAGTTAAGTACAGTATTACCGGAGTCAGTGTTTATTGGTTTAAGAGCGGACAACAACACAGGCTGCCACGTCATATTTTTTGGTAGATTGTTTACAGTAAATAGTTAATTTCTCTGTGTCAAAGAGCGTGGAGACATCATTTTAGTGTCACATGATCAGTTCTTCACCGTGTTTTACCCCGTACTCTCCGTCATCTTCCATGTCCTGCCCATTACAGGTGATTTATGTTCATAGAGAAGAGATAAAAAAATACTGGTATTTATAATTAAAATAAAAAGTTGTGTTAATTTTTATTAGTTAATATGATATTATGTCATTTGTTGCCACCCAAAATTTTTTGATAATTTTATGGTTGCAATCAGTAGTTTTGATCATTCTAAAACACTTTTCTTCTATGGCATTTCTGTCACAAATTAAGTTCTGTATAAGTGAGATATTTTACATTTTAGTTGCTGGTTTGTTAACCAATCAGATCTTGGCATAGTCCATCTGTTAGGCTAGTATGGTTTAGATTAGGTTATATATTCTATACTGGTGCAATCAATACAGTATACTTATATACTAATGCAAATTAATTACATACACTGTACACTCTTGTCCTATATGTAAATAGGAAATGTCAAATTTTCCCCTAAAATCAAAACTTTTTAATTTCTAAATTTGTACCAAAAAATTGCAAACAATAGAATCAAATCTATATAACATTTTACATCCATCAAGCATAATTTCAACTTCCAAATGCTTGGTGGTAACAAGTGAAATTTTACCATTAATACTACATCATCCACAGAACAACTGTGGATAATATGAATCAAATATAAACACAGTACTGTGGTACTAAGGGACTCCACCACCACAAGTTATGAAGGTGTTATTTGACTGTGCTGGCTGGCCAAATATCCAAAGGGTATTTGACCGTTAGCTGCGGAGATTGTCTATGATTTTAATGGGATTGTGGACAGTGGGCATTATTACACTGCTTAATCATTATCTCCCTTGTGATACTCCACTTCTCTTATGGACATATAATTGGGTTAGGTTAGATAAACATTTTTTAGTCTATACCTAAACTGTTAAACGTTGGTTAATTTAATCATGTTCTATCTTCCTTTACGTGTTACAATAATATGGGGCCACAACAACCTTAGAGATATTATATTATATTAATAATTGATACAGTAAAACCATTGGTAAATAATAATTATTGACATGATATATAAGTGAGGGTAAAATAGTGCTATAAGCCGTGCCTACACAGCAAGTCTCTCACAACTATTATAAGGCTCTCTCTCACCCCTGCACACTTATCATTCACACTAAAACACAAATGAGTCCTCACAACACAATATTACACCAACACAAACCAATTTTCTTCACAATATTTTTCGATGCTGTGTTTGCATGGAGGAGGGCATGGCACACCACACCCTTCTTCCCAACCACACACTCTTCCTCCCATCCACACCCTCTTCCTCCCATCCACACCCTCTTCCTCCCATGCACATCCTCTTCCTCCCATCCACATCCTCCCATCCACAAACACTACCTCCCATCCACACACCCAAAAGGTTGGGTGGATGGGAAGGGAGTTGGGATGGGTAGGTATGTGAGTTGGGTTGGAGGGGAGGTGGTGTAGGAGGAGGGTTGGGTGGGAGGGAGGGAGGGAGGGTGGGTGGGGTGTTTGGGAGGGAGTGTTGGGTATAAGGAAAGGTGTGAGAGAGGGTGAGTGTATGGATGGGAGTGAGGGTGTGTGTGGGAGGTCCTCCCATACACACACACCCTCACTCTCTCACACACCCAACCTCCCACCTTTAATGTGTGTGGATGGGACTAAGGTTTTCTCATTTCTTTCAGATTGTGCGCCTCCGAGGTGAACGTCTGACTGGTCAAGAACGCCTCCAAACAGGTAAAGTACTTATGACAATATATAATGTCTATATGCAAGTATTTATGAATGTTATGTTTTAAAGTTTTTTGTATTCCAGGTTTGTTTGTGTGGCTGACTGGACCTACTACAAGGTGCTTCTTGGAGGTAATAAAGGTAAAGTTTTTCAAGTTATAGTTGATAGCACTAACAGCACCGTAGTTAGACGTAGAATGCACAGTAGTAACTCCGCCTTGTTCAGTCGAACATGCCGGTCCCAAGCCCAGATAAAGGAAGAGGGCTACTGCAGTGTTGTATCTACCATCGCCACCTAACAAACTTACATTATAAATTGTTCTGAAAAAGGTAATATGTTCTGTCAGCAACATAGAAAAAAATTACATATGTACTGAACATTGTGTACTATGTTTTTATATCTTTGTAGATAGGTAATACAAAATAAAGAATTGAATATACAGTATATTTTTTATTTTCATATGTATACACTACACATTTATTGCAATATACAATAACAGTCCAGAAGCTGATACAGAAATACAAAATATCCTTGGTCATATAGCCTGGTTTTATACCTGCACTGTCTAGGTACAGTATATATCAATTTACTGGCTATTCCTGCAGTCTTATGTTCTTAAACCTACATTACCAAATATTAGCACAGAAGAAAATCAGAGAAAACTTGTAATGATTGGCAACATCACTAGATATCTTTCTCCCGTGTCCCAAGAAATCACATTACAGTACCACTACCATTATTATTTCTCGGCAGATACATCAGTGATGGTGAGTCCGTCACATTACCAGCGGTTGTGGATTTCTCAATTCAACCTTTATATTGCAGACTCCACATAAGGCGAGTTTATTTCACTAGACCTTAAGGTTTTATAAAGTATCTTGTCAGGTTTTGGTCCTACACAAAATTTAGCTTTAGATAATAATGGAAGTCTTGTACTTTGTGAATAATTTTGGCCAGGCACAGTACAGATATATTTCTAAATTTATCCAAGTTACCAAGTCTTTAGGGAGCGGGGTGGTGGGGGGAGAGGAGAGGGGGGTTCATAAGTTGTTTATTACAATTTTACAAGATTTTTTCTTCTATATTTTCAGGTAAAACACTTCCATTCAGCAATTGGTGTGCAGTGTCCAGATTGTCAACATTTAGTAAGTAAAATTCTTACTGTACTTTACTTTCATTTACTGTATATACACAATACTTTCAAATTAATAGCATGTATGCAATAAAAAATGTTCTTTACTGTCATGGCCGATAAATTTCAAAATGAACACGAGACGCCCGTTCTCTCGGTAAGGTTGTCAAAATTTGGTCCGAGGCGTCGGTAACTTAGATGCATTATTTGTGCCATCTGTGGGTATCTAGTAGTTTTGATTACATGTACCCAATAGGGCAACACATGGGCATTAGTTTGTAACAGTTATACGTACAATGAATGGCACTTTGATGTCAATTGGTGATAATTATATGTAATTAATGTATATATCATGTTCTAAGTTACCCAGAAGCCATCATGTGGGTGTATCCAAGTTGATCACTTTAGTTCATGTTTCAGGTATAGTTTACAGTTCTACTGTACCTGTGGTTTATTTAGATCATTATCATTCAACTTCGGAATATGAAACGTAAAGTTCATTCAATATTTATGTATTTATTTATTTATTTTGTTATACACAGACATTGTAGGAGTACAAACCATTACAAACACCTCCCAGTGCAAGTGCCTCTACCACTACAAATGCCTCTACCACTACAAACGCCTCCCCCGGTACAAACGCCTCCCCCGGTACAAACGCCTCCCCCGGTACAAACGCCTCCCCCGGTACAAACGCCTCCCCCGGTACAAACGCCTCCCCCTGGTACAAACGCCTCCCCCGGTACAAACGCCATCCCTCAACAAGCCACCAGAGGCCTTCTCACACTGAACAACAATTACATATTACACTTAATTTTACAAACCACTAAGAGAAATGGATCCATGCGAGATATTCAAACCTCTCACAATCCGTTTGATTGATGTCCGTGTATCTCGTTGTACACCTTGCTGATACTTCACCTGTGGACGAAAAATATACAGTATTATAAAATGGAAATTTTTTGCAACCACAACAAAACTGTGACTACCACTGTAGTTAATAATGCTACTGTACATAATGTATCTTGCTATTTTTAATACTTTGTGTGGCTTTAATCAAGGTTCACTCCTACAGTCTTGAATGCATTAGTACAGTACTTTAAGTATTTCCTCAAGTTTGGCTAAATTATAACAAAAATATTTCCATAATACTTAACTTTCACAGTACACTATTCTTACAGTAGTGTACAGAACACCAATTCTGTTCTTTCTTAGTAAGGTGGTAGTATCAAGGTGTGGGATGCTAGACAGTAGTGGTCACCTTGTTGTGTCTGGTCCATCTATCTTGTACACCAACCACCTGCAACATGATTATATTTGTTTTTAGATACTCTACATCTGAATTAATTAAGCTATTTTATATCACAACCAATACACAATATTGAGGTTAACTTGTACTGTATGTTCTTAAATGCACTATTTTAAGTAATATATCAAGTATTGCTAAATTATATAAAAAAGGTTTCAGTAATACTTAACTTTTACATTGCAGTACACTATTCTTACAGTAGTGTACAGAACACCAATTCTGTTCTTTCTTAGTAAGGTGGTAGTCCTCAAGGTGTGGGATGCTAGACAGTCGTGGTCACCTTGTTGTGTCTGATCCATCTATCTTGTACACCAACCACCTGCAACATGGTTTGGATTTAGATCAATCTTAATTAGCCTTAATGTATTACTACCAATACACCACATTTACTCCAGAATTTCTTGGAATCTAAACTTGCATTCTCATATATATGTGATATATCCATACACTAAAACACCCTCCTATATCACCTTACACAGGAGCATTGTCCTTCTCACTTTTGGCTGCAGCAGTCTTCATCTAGGCATCATCCCCCACATGCCTTCATAGTACATGCTATTTTTTGCATCACATTTTTAACATGCACTCCATTCACCATTGCTGGAGCACACCACCATCCATGCA
>NW_024747851.1:0-75170 GCF_018991925.1 Homarus americanus | reverse complement strand
TGTGTTGATGATGGTGGTGGTGGTGGTAGGTGGTGATGATGGTGGTGGTGGTGGTGATGGTGATGGATGGTGGTGGTGGTTGTGGGTGGTGGTAGGTGGTGATGATGGCAGTAGTGGTGGTAGGTAGTGGTGGTGGTGGTGGTGGTGGTGGTGGTGGTGGTGGTATGGTGGTAGTGGTGATGGTGGTGGGTGGTAGGTGGTGGTGGTGGTGATGATGGTGGTGGTGATGTGGTGGTGATGGTGATGATGGTGATGATGATGGTGTAATAGTGGTGGTGGTGGTGGTGGTGATGGTGGTGGTAGGTGGTGGTGGTGGTGGTGGTGGTGGTGGCAGGATGGTGGTGGTGATAGCGATAGTGGTGGTGGAGTGACGGATGATGGTGGTGGTGATGATGATGGTAGGTAGGAGATGGTGGGGTGGTGGTGGGAGGATGATGATGGTGGTGGTGGTGGTGATGGTGATGATGGTGGTGTGTGGTGGTAAAAGATGGTGATGATGATGATGGTGATGATGATAGGTATAGTGGTGGTGGTGGTGGGAGTCGTTTCTTTGCAGCACCATCATTACAACCCTCCTAAGACGACCCCACCTCACGACCCCCTACGACCACACCTGCTCTCTCCAACGTGTCATTGTTTCCACACAACAACTGACCACCAACACCATCACCTCCGACGCTGATGGTGGTGACGCCGCGAGTGATGACGGCACAATATCTCACCACCACCACCACCACAAACACTACTACCACCACCACCACCACAAACACTACAACCACGACAACCACCACTACCACCACCACCATCACCATTACAACCACCACCACCACCACCACTACCACCACCACCACGGGTCTCACTAACAATATTTCTAAACTTTCTCACGATATGGTAGAGCCAAACACCCCTCCGGCGGCAGGTCTCGGGGTCTTCACTCTTCCCGCCCCTACGCCTAGCGGCTGGTATTGTCCCTTCCCCCGAGAGAGGCGCCTTCGGGAGTGTTTCCTTGGGTCATCTCTTAGACAAATTGGCAGGCGGGGCTAATCCGGCCCGGGCTATCGGCGAGGACCTGCGAATTTTCCACTCCGGTGACCATAATCGCGGCCCAAGCTGCAGCAGCGACCGGCCGGCAGCGCTGACGGGGGGCCCCACGGACCTGCTGGACCAGAGAGAGATGGGGACAGTGGGTACAGGCGTCACAGGGGAGGGGGGGGTAGAGGGGGAAGGTAGGGTGAGGGTGGTAGGGGGGAGGGAGTGATACAAGGGAAGCTTAGTTGAGGTAGGGGCAAGGACTCACACCCCCGCTTGTACACACACACACACACGGCAGCCAAGAAGGTACCTGAGGAGAGTAAGATGGAGAAGAGAGAGAGAGAGAGAGAGAGAGAGAGAGAGAGAGAGAGAGAGAGAGAGAGAGAGAGACCTTCCAGAACAGCAACAAAAACACCATCAAAATGACACAAATGAGTTTACCTGTATGTATGTATGTATGTATGTATGTATGTATGTATGTATGTATGTATGCATAGATACACATTTAGCCTCTATGTATACAGAAATACACCGGATATACATATAAACTTAATTACCTATCATTTAACCGTACACATGTCACGCTTAATACGGATAATCGGTCCGATAATCCGTAATACACAGTGGACTATTTTGTGACGATTATTATTATTATTATTATTATTATTATTATTATTATTATTATTATTATTATTATTATTATTATTATTATTATTATTATTATTAGCATCATCATCAATTATTATTGTTATTATTATTATTATTATTATTATTATTATTATTATTATTATTATTATTATTATTATTATTATTATTATTATTATTTGTGTACCTTTATAAAAGTTAATTGTACTTAGTGAAATTTACTCTTTTCTTCACTTAAGATGACGCTTAGGGTCAAAATATACAGGTTAGGTTAAGTTAAATTAGGTTATTGTGTTAGGTTAGTTTAGATTAGGTTAAGTTAGTTAAGTTTGTGTTAGGTTAATAATGTTACTAATCATTTCCAGTTTATGTTAAAATTATATAATCACCATTGAAAGACAACCAATCAAACAAACAAACAACCAAACAAACAAACAAACAAACAAACAAACAACCAAACAAACAAACAAACAAACAAACAACCAAACAAACAAACAACCAACCAACCAAACAAACAACCAAACAACCAAACAAACAAACAACCAACCAAACAAACAACCAAACAAACAAACAACCAACCAACCAAACAAACAACCAAACAACCAAACAAACAAACAAACAAACTATAAACCTTCAAAATTAACTACAAATAATAGTGTAATAATTAAATACTGTCCATATAGACATTAGCATATATACCTGTAACGTAATTATCCCAATAAAACTGTTAAGATTATTGATATACCGTATATACCTGTGTTTATAAAATACACATATATATACCGATGACTTTTATTACCTGTATACCTGTACATGTGCATCTAAGAATAATTATATTAATACCTTAATTATCACATATATACCTACTAAGAATTATTACATATATAACCCTATATATACCTGTACCTACCTATATCACACATACTGTATATGGCTTGGAAAACATATACCGTGTGTACTTATATAGATATTTTCCACGCCTGTTTTAAGAAGGAAAAAATATGGTAACTAAATCGTATTAAATTTTTCAAGTCATCTTTCATTATGACGAGGAGATTAAAATGATACAAAATCTTGAAAATTATATATATATGGAATTTTTTTAAGTATATTTTTTTTAGTTTTTATTAATTTGTGTTTTTTGTTTTTTATTTTATTTTATTTTTTTTATTTTTTGAAGATTATAATGTGTGTGTGTGTGTGTGTGTGTGTGTGTGTGTGTGTGTGTGTGTAATAATAATAATAATAATAATAATAATAATAATAATAATAATAATAATAATAAACGGTTTATTAATAGAGTTGCAGCCGGTGGCTGAAAATATACAAACTTTCATTTGATTTAGACATAATGATATAATATGCATTGAATACATTTACAGGGCTGTACAGTACATAAATCAGGAGTTGTTTATTATTTTAACAATAGATGGGATGGTGCTGTTCTTATATCTATCGGTGAGGGCTCTGATGGGCTGAATTTTCTTGTAGTGGCGGACTGCTCAAGGTGGGTGGGGGGCGGCAGGTGGCAGGAGGTGGCGATGGCGAGGGTGGTGCAGTAGTGTGTGTGTGAGAGAGAGAGATTAATGGAGCTGATAATTTCTGGGATTTTGATGATTAATTAATATTTGTTTTTAAAATTATTTAAAGTAATACCTGTTGGTTTATTAGTCTTGTTGTTAATTATAGTTTGGGTGAAATTATGTTGTGATTGTTGAGGTTGTAGCTTTTGACTGTTGTAAGTCATAACATGGGGTTAGATTATGATTTAGCTGTGTGTGTGTGCGTGAAGTGACTCTGCCCAGGTGTTGTTTACCTTCAGCACGTATTAATTAGTTTTAAGGTGTTATAAGTCACACCTGGGGAGACGGACGGAGGGAGAGGAGGGAAAGACGGCGGGAGGGAGGGAAGGAGGGAAGAAGAGAGAGATAGAAGGAGGAAAAGAGGGAGGGATGGAGGGAGGGTGAGTGTAGCTACCTGAAGTACTAACATTTATATACTGTTATCTGGAGTAATACCTCAAGTGGCCAGTTTTCAAGGTCCTCCTCCACACACACACACACACACACACACACACACACACACACACACACACACACACACACACACCCACACACACACACACACACACCTCATCACATCACTATTATTATTTGCGGAAGAAGAGAAAAAAAATCTATTCTAGTTTTCATTTGCCTTAAATTTATATGAATGAATTTATGCAGATCCGGCCAACGGAGGTAATATATATATATATATATAAATTTATATATGAAAATAATGAATATGTGCATCAACACTCCATTACCATATATATTTCTCAGGTAATAACTGCATTTCCATTCTAAACACTTTAATTGGAAATTCATCTGACTGGGAGAGGAAGAGAGAGGGAGGGGAGGGACAGGGAGAGGGGGTAGGTGGAGGGGGGCAGGGGAGGGGTAGGAGAGGGAGGTAAGGGAGGGGGGGTGTAGGGAACAGGGAGGGAGGGAGGGAGAGAGGGGGAGGTGAGGGGGTGTAGGGAGGTAGGGAGAGAGGGTGTGGGTGAGGGGTGGGGAGAGAGGGAGGGGGAGGAGGAGAGGGGTAGGTGAGGGGGTGTAGGGAGGGGTAGGAGAGGGGGTGTAGGGAGGGATAGGAGAGGGGGTAGGTGAGGGGGGTGTAGGGAGGGGTAGGAGAGGGGAGAAAACGTCAACACTGAATTTAGATTTATTTCAACTTACTGTCAATGTTCGTCAGACCATAGGCGAAATAGTGAATGGTATAATGATGATGATGATGGTGATGGTGATGGTGATGGTGATGATGATGATGATGATGATGATGATGGTGATGATGGTGATGATGATGATGATGATGATGATGATGATGATGCTGAAAATAATGGTGGTATAAAAGTATGTAAAATAATAATATTAACAATAATAATAATAGTATTAACAATAACAGTAGTACTATCATCAACAACAAAAATAATAACAACATTAATAATAATAATAATAATAATAATAATAATAATAATAATAATAATAATAATAACTCCAGTACACAATAGCACCTGCATATATTACACACACAAGGAAAACAAACAAACAAATACACAATAAAGTGGAAATATTACAAACATATCCTATATTGACTATTATTATTATTAGTAGTAGTAGTAGTAGTATTGTCGTTATTGTTGTTGTTGTTGTTGTTGTTGTTGTTGTTGTTGTTCCATCTAAATCAATCCTATCGATCACGCCATCCACCACCGTAAGGTTAGGTTAGGTTAGGTTAAGTTAAGTTAAGTTAGGTTAAGTTAAGTTAAGTTAAGTTAAGTTAAGTTAAGTTAGGTTAGGTAATTTGGGTAGATGGAAAGTTATATAGATATATATATATATATATATATATATATATATATATATATATATATAGAGAGAGAGAGAGAGAGAGAGAGAGAGAGAGAGGAGAGAGAGAGAGAGAGAGAGAGAGAGAGAGAGAGAGAGAGAGAGAGAGAGAGAGAGAGAGGCACAGGTGATAATTTTTGGAGGTGTTTGGAGGCGGTCATCAGTAGGTTGGTATAAGCTGATGATGACTTGGTGTTTCATTGATGACTTTGTGTTTCATTGATGACTTGGTGTTTCATTGATGACTTTGTGTTTCATTGATGACTTGGTGTTTCATTGATGACTTTGTGTTTCATTGATGACTTGTGTTTCATTGATGACTTGGTGTTTCATTGATGACTTTGTGTTTCATTGATGACTTGGTGTTTCATTGATGACTTTGTGTTTCATTGATGACTTGGTGTTTCATTGATGACTTTGTGTTTCATTGATGACTTTGTGAGGTAAATAGAGAGTCAAGAAGAAGGTTTTGTTTGTTACTGAAGATAAAGGAAAAAAAAAGAAATAATTCAAGATTTAATTAGAGTTTTTGTTGAGTAGTTTAATGTTCTTGTTGTTTATCTAAGTTGTTTGTTTGTTGGCTTGTGTACTTGTTTATTTATTTGTATATCTGTCTGTCTGTCTGTCTGTTTGTTTGTCTGTCTGCTCGCTTGTCTGTCTGTTTGTTTGTTTGTCTGTTTGTTTGTCTGTCTGTTTGTTTGTCTGTCTGTCTGTTTGTTTGTTTGTTTGTCTCTTTGTTTGTTTGGACATAAAAATACACAAAGTCAGTTGTTTTTCCCATCACGATATAAATATTAAATTACTTCCTTAAATAATCATCTATAACTACTTAGGGTATACTCCTGGCGGCCATTTTGTTCACCATTGACCACCATCTTGTTTAGCGCGAGGTTACCCCACATTGCTGCACGTACACCTCATTTTCTATGCTTCAAATTAAACATAGCCGCCAGAGTCATAAAAGATGGCCCCCCCCTGGGAGATAAGATATACAAGAGAGAGACAGAGATAGAAGAGATAAGGGAGATATATGATCCATTCACCATAATATCTCTTAAGTCAGGGTTGCCTACTTGTTGTGCATGGCGCGTTTTCTTTATCCCTTTGAATCCAAGATGGCCGATACGACAATAAAAGATTCTACTCAGGGTCATGTTAGATACTACCTCCCCCTCTTCCCCCCCTCTCACTCCTTCCCCCCTCTCACCCCCTCCCCCTCACCTTCACCCCCTCTAGTGCCCACCATTTTGTCCGGGTTGCCCACTTGGTCTGCATGGCACGTTTCTTTATTCTTTGGGAGTTCAAAATGGCTGACGTGGCCGCAATGAGTCGGTTAAGTATGAGGCCGTTGTACCCGGACCTGCTCCTAGGTGTGGGTTGGTCACTGGTAGTGGGTGTGGGTTGGTCACTGGTGGTGGGTGTAGGGCGGTCACTGAAGGGTGTGGGTTGGTTGTGGTGGGTGTGGGTTGGTTATTGGTGGAGTGTGTAGGGTGGTCACTGAAGGGTGTGGGTTGGTCACTGTGCTGGGTGTGGGGCGGTCACTGAAGGGTGTGGGTTGTTGATGGTGGGTGGGTTGGTCACTGAAGGTGGTTTGCTCATAGTAGGGCGGTCACTGAAGGGTGTGGTTGTTTAGTAGGTGGGGTGGGTGTGGGTTTGTCACTGACGTTGTGTGTGGGGGTTGGTCACTGACGGTGTTGTGTGTGGGGGTTGGTCACTGACGGTGTGTGTGGGGGTTGTTTAGTGATGGATGTGTGTGGGTTGGTCACTGACGGTGTGTGTGGGGGTGTCCGTGTCCAAGTCCGTCTTTCTAATCTTTCAGGCGTCACGTGTGGTGGTGGTGGTGGTGGTGGTGGTGGTGAGGGGGAGAGTTGTGGTGGTTGTGATGATGGTGATGGGGGGTAGTTGTGGTTGAGTGCACTAGCTGAGGAAACACCAGACAACCCCACACTTTGACTTCCCTCACTTTCCTCTCCTCCCCCACACACACACGGTCAGTATCAAAGGGAGGTTGTCGAGGCTTGTACTGATCGACATTTAAACAGTCATGGATGGAGAGACAGAAATTAAAAAAACACGATATTCAGACAGGTAAGAGTGAGAAGGGGGGAGGGAGGAGGTAGTGAGGGGGAGGAGGAGGAGGGCGGCAGCGGGAGTCTCAATGCTCAGCCAGCATCACATAAAGGGCCTGGTTAGTGCTGCCAACTGAACTCCTGTGTGTCCGTTTCTGTCCGACACCCCCTTTCTTCCATCTCTCCTACTCCCTCCTTCCCCCTACCTTCCTCCTTTCTCTCCCTCCCTCCTCTCCCTCTCCTCCTTCTATCCCTCCCTTCCTCCTGGCTAAATGGTTCTGGTTCTTCCGAATTTAATGTCCTTGAGATTTGGGATGTCCTCTCTCTCCTCTCTCTCTCTCTCTCTCTCTCTCTCTCTCTCTCTCTTTCTCCTCTCCACCGTCGCCCCTTTCTCGACCATCCCTCCTTCTAGCCGCCCCCCCCTCTCTCTTTCTACCTCTGTCCTCCGCCCCCCCTCCTCCCTCACCAGCCTTCTTCATACCTTCACAATACACCGGGTTTAGGAGGCTGGATTTTTCTCCTCTCTGCCATGCCCTAACTTACCTAACCTAATCTAACCTAACCCCTCCAATCCACCCCTACCCTAACCTAACCCAACCCTAACCTGAACCTAACCTAACCTAATCTAACCTAACCCCACTCCAATCAACCCTACCTAATAACCTAACCCCAACCTAACCAAACCTAACCTAACCTAACTAACCTAACCCAACCCTCACCCAAGCCAACCCCTACCCTACTATCCTAACCCCTAACGTCTTTAGTACGCCAAGGGCCAGTAGCCAGATATGATGATGATGAGAGTGTCAGGTGACGGCAGCGGTCCACGTTGAATTTTTACCTGTCTCTGTTTCATACCTGGTCTGTGTCCTCCCTTCATCAACCCTCCCCCTCCCTCCCTCCTCCCTCTTTTTCCCTTCTCCCCATTCTTCCTCCTCCTCCCCCTCCCCTCCTCCAGCAGCCCCCCCTCCCTCCCTCCGTCCCTCCATCTTTCAACCACACCAATATCACACAACCACTGGATTCATTTTTGTTTGTTTCGACGAACGATGTGAAGGTTCTGTGTATAACCTTCTATCTCCTGTGGATGTAATATTCAAAAGGGCTTTTATGGGTCTCTCTCTCTGTCTCTCTCAGCAACGAGATAGTTTAGACAGATAATGAGGAGAGATGGCGGTTGACGCACCCTGGGTATATTTTTTTTATGTGTTCCCCTCTCCTCTCTCCCCTTCTGTCTCCCCCTTATACTCCCTTTCCTCCCCCCTTTCTCCATCCTCCCCCCCCGCCCTCCCCAATAGACGAGGAACTCAAGCGAGAAAACTGACGAGGTTGTAATGGACTCCCAAAGGTGTGGGTCAGCAGGGAGGGGCAGGCTCTTCTCCTTCCTTTTTTTTTTTTTTTTTTTTTTTTTTTTTTTCTCTATCTCCCTCTCTCTCTCTCTCTCTCTCTCTCTCTCTCTCATCCCCGCTAGTGGACGTTGCCTCTCTACTACATATAGATTCAACTTCACCACCACACACCACAACATCACCCACCACACACACACCCACACTACACACACATCACCACCCCACACTACCACACATATCACCACCTCACACTACACACACATATCACCACCTCACACACTACACACACACACAACATCCTCTACACATCATATATCACCACCACCACACACACACACACATATCACCACCACCACACACCACCACACACCCACAACATCACCACCACACACACCACCACCAGACACCACAACATCACCACCACACACACACATCACCACACACACAGCCTCACCACCACCACACAAACATCACCACCACACACACACATCCCCACCACACACACACACATCACCACACACACACACATCACCACACACACCACACACACACACCACACACACACACATCACCACATCACCACCACACACACATCACCACACATCACCACCACACACACATCACCACCACACACACACACACATCACCCACCACACACATCACCACACACACACACACACATCACCACCACACATCACACACACATCACACACACACACATATCACCACACACACACACACACACACATCACCCACACACACACATCACCCACACACACACACACATCACCACCACACACACATCACCACACATCACCACACACACATGCACACATCACCACACACACACACACATCACCACCACACACACTACCACACACACACCACCACCACACACACACATCACACCACACACACATCACCACCACCACACACACTCCACCACCCACACACCACACACATCACCACCACCACACACACACATTACCACCACCACACACTCCCACACATCCGCCACCACACACCACACATCACCCACCACACACACACACACACATCACACCACCACACACATCACCACCACACTACCACACACATCACCACCACACACATCACCACCACACCACACACACACATCACCACCACCACACACACACACATAATCACCACCACCACACACACACACACACACACACACATATACCACACCACACACACACATCGCCACACACACACACACACACACACACACACACACACACACACACACACACACACACACACACACACACACACACACACACATCACTACACACACACACATCACCACCACACACATCACCACCACACACACTTCACCACACACACACACATCACCACACACACAGCAACCATCACCACACACACACACACATCACCACACACACACACACATCACCACACACACACACACACACACTCACCACACACACATCACCACCACACACACACAGCAACCATCACCACCACACATCACCTCCACACACACGTCACCACACACGCACACATCACCACCACACACACAGCAACCATCATCACACACACATCACCACCTCACACACATCACCACACACACACATCACCACACACACACACATCACCACACACACACACATCACCACCACACACACAGCAACCAATCAGCACCACACAATGCCACACATGCACACACACTCACCACACACACACACACACACACACACACACACACACACACACCACACACACACACACATATCACCACCACACACATACAGCCAGCACACCACACAATACCACACATACACACACACATCACCACACACACACACACACCACACACACACACACACACACACACACACACACACACACACACACACACACACACACACACATCCACCACACACACACACCACACACACACCACACACACACACACACACACACACACACACCACCACCACACTACGCTCACCACACATCACCACCACCACACTGCCCACACACATCACCACCACCACACACTACCACACATCACCACCCTCAGCTACCACACACACCACCACCATCACACACCACCACCACCACCACACATCACCACCACACTCACCACACATCACCACCACTACACACACACATCACCACCACACTCCACATCACCACCACACTCCACATTCATCCCACCACCACCACCACACTACCACACATCACCACCACCACACCACATTAATCACCACCACCATACTCATCATCACCACCACCACACATCACCACCACACTACCACACATCACCACCACCACACTACCATTCATCACCACCACCATACTTATCATCACCACCACCACCACACACATCCACCACCACACTACCACACACACACCACCACCACACTACCACACATCACCACCACCACACTGCCACACACATCACCACCACCACACTACCACATTCATCACCACCACCACACTTATCATCACCACCACCACATCACCACCACACTACCACACACACATCACCACCACCACACTCACCACCAGTCAGCAGTGATTTAGTTCATTCATCATTATATCATTCAACAATATTATATCGATGTAGTGAAGTTCTCTCTCGCTCAGCGTGATATTGGTTGAATCAAGTGAACATGTATCTAACTTTCATCATCATCATCATCATCATCATAATCATCATCAATATTATTATTATTATCGTCATCATCTGTTAGGATTATTATTATTAACAGTCTTCTTCTTATTATTATTATTATTATTATTATTATTGTTATTATTATTATTATTATTATTATTATTATTATTATTGTTTTTATATTATTATTATTATTATTGTTTTTTTTTTATTTGTTGATGTGAAAAACAAATGCCAGTGGACATGTGTACAAACACGTCAGTTGTAGTGTGTATAGAAATGAGAATGTCCCCATACCCTCACATCCCCTCCTCTCCCCTTCCCCCTCCCATGTCTCCTACCCAGCTTCCCTCCCTTCTACCCTCACTTCCCGTCTCTTCCCTCTCCTCTCTCCCCTTTCCCTCCCTCCTTCCTTTCCCCCTCCCCTCCCCATGTCAAACGTACCTGCTTTGTTATATGGCTTGCCCCCTTGCCTCTTGTCAGTGGGGCAGCTTAGGCAGGCTTTAGAAACAAAAGAAACGTGAAACCCATTGTGCAGAGCAGAGTGGAAACTACCCTGGGTGAGAAGGGCCCATGTCATAACACCGTGCATGTGGTGTTGACACGTTAGTCGGGGACACGTGGGTGGAATGGGAGCACGTGGTGAGATGGGACACTGTTGGCCTCCAGGTAGTGGTGAGATAGGGGTTTGTGGTTTGTATAGTGCTAACAGTTTGCTCCTGGTATAGTGGTGTAGCTTCAGTGGTGGGATGCTGGCTTGTATGTCTGGCCTCCAGGTATAGTGGTGAGATGTAGCTGTCCTCCAGGTATAGTGGTGGAATAGCTGTCCTCCAGGTATAGTGGTGGAATGGCTGGCCTCAAGTATAGTAGTGGAGATGGCTGTCCTCAGGGTTTTTAGTATAGTGTAGAATAGCTGGCCTCCAGGTATACATCATCTACATGGAAGTAAGGCAAAAAAAAAATACAAATTTACGAGTTGAAAATCCATTAAAAGTTCTTTACCTTCTTCCCCAAAAATCTAATCACACTCAACCCCTTACACGTATCACCTCACCCCTGATACTCATACCCCCTCACACCTCACCCCTGATACCCATACCCCCTCACACCTCACCCCTGATACTCTCCTCCCCTCACTACCCTGATACTCATACCCCTCTCACCTGATACTCAACCCCCTCACACTTCATCCATGATACTCATACCCCTCACACCTCACCCCTGATACTCATACCCCCTCACACCTCACCCTGATACTCATACCCCTCACACCTCACCCCTGATACCATACCCCTCACACCTCACCCCTGATACTCATACCCCTCACACCTCACCCCTGATACTCATACCCCCTCACACTTCATCCATGATACTCATACCCTCACACTCACCCCTGATACTTACACCCTCACACCTCACCCCTGATACTCATACTCCCTCACACCTAACCCCTGATACTCATACCTCACACCTCACCCCTGATACTCATACCCCCTCACACCTCACCCCTGATACTCATACCTCACACCTCACCCTGATACTCATACCCCCTCACACCTCACCCCTGATACTCATACCTCACACTTCACCCTGATACTCATACCCCCACACCTCACCCTGATACTCATATCCCTCACACTTCACCCCTGATACTCATACCCCCTCACACCTCACCCCTGATACTCATACCCCTCACACTCCCTCACATCACCCCTTCTCCCCCCTGATACTCACCCACATACCTCACCCATCACACTTATCCCTCACACCTCTCACCACCTCACTCATACCCACCTCACACTCATCCCTCACACGACACACTCACATCTTTCACCACACACACACACACACTTACACCCCTGACGCCTTTCCACACACACCTCACCCCTCACCCCTCACACCTCACACTTGGTTCTTCTTCCTCTCTCATTTTTCCTCGACGGGGGAGGGGGGAGGGAGGTGAATAGTGATCGGAATGAAAGAAAGGAAATAAAAGAGGCTCTATCTTGCAGGATCCAGCCAGGCTTAAAATAGAAAATAAGAGAATGGAGGGGAAGGGTTTGTTACAGGAGCCGAGGCCGAAAACTTGCTGCCCCTGGTGTGTGCAGCCATGAAATCGGAAAACCTGAACATTTTCCTGCTATGAATTTCTGAGGGCAAGTGAAAAATGGGTGTGTGTGTTTTTTTGGTTGTTTGTTTTTGGTGGTGGTGGGGTGGTTGGTGGTGGTGGAGTGGGGTGGTTGGTGGTGGTGGTGGTGGGTGGTTGTTGGTGGGGGGGTGTTGGTGGTGGGGGTGGTTGGTGGTGGTGGTAGGTGATGGTTGGTGGTGGTGTAGTGGTTGGTGGTAGGTGGGTGGTTGGTGGTGGTGGGTGGTTGGTGGTAGGTGGGGTGGTTGGTGGTGGTGTATGGTGGTTGTTGGTGGGTGGTTGGTGGTATGAGTTGATGGGTGGAATTAGTTGACGTAAACACTTGCGACATACAACATACACTCTCCCCAAACCACAACCACAACCACAATCAGACCCAAACACCACCACCATTAACAGCTGTCATCATCCCTACCACCACTACTACCACCACTACTTCCCAACCCACTCAGAACTACTACTACTATTTCTACTAGTCTCCTAACAGTACCACTACTACAAGCATCCTCACACACACACACACATACACACCTTGGAAGCTAACTGCCCTATGTTTGTGTGTGTGTGTGTGTGTGTGTGTGTGTGTCGGGACGTAATTACAGCATCAGTCACACAGTGAACGTCTTGGAGTGACGCCATTACAGTATTCATGAGAAGGGAAAATAGCCCCTACCCATCGTCCTCCCCCTCCTCTCCCCCCCCCTCCTTACACCCTCCTCTCTCCTCCTCACCTCTACAATGGCCGACAGAGAGCATAATAACAGGGTAGAGGCAACATCAACACTCTCGTCCATCTTGTGTTTCTACTCTTGTATTCCAATTTATGTTCAAAAGATTAAAACCATTCCATTTTTAGAGTGTCACTCTCCTCACCCCCACCCCGACACCAACCTCCCCATTTTCACTACTCTATTAAAACCATTCAGGAAAGGTTTAAACTTCGTGTGTGTGTGTGTGTGTGTGTGTGTGTGTGTGTGTGTGTGTGTGTGTGGTTTTAGTTTCTAGTAATGTGTCAACTCTAAAATATAAAAGAGAGAGAGAAAAAGATGGTGAAATAAAAGAAGTATTGTAGGTATACCAGTGGTGTGTGTGTGTGTGTGTGTGTGTGTGTGTGTGTGTGTGTGTGTGTGTGTGTGTGTGGTGACAGCAGCTGCGGGCACCAACACCAACCTCCAGCTGAGACTCACACCAGAGATGAACAGCTGATTGGCTATCCTACTCTCCTCCCTCACACCCACCCCTACCCAGTGAGCGAGAAGGGGGACACTCACGCTGCCCATTTTGTGTTTTTTATTTTCACGTCCGTTACGCAAATATTATCACCATCATCATTATTGTCCATCATATCATCATCCTAGCCTTTGTTTAACGATCATAGCATCAGATTAGCGATGAAGAGTTAAACGTGAGACATTAAGTTTTTAGTACGATAGTTTGGAGCCATATATCCAGATCTGGCGTGAAAATAATACAAAATGTGGCGGTTGTGATGACATAGAAGTGATGTTGACGGCAAGTGTGGAGGAGGAGGCAGCGGGAGTCTGGTGAGTATATTGTTATGTGAATATTCATGAGGGAGTTGGTGACCACGGCTATTTATCACTTGAGCAGCGGCTCGTGTATAGCTTCACCCGCCATTGGTCGAGTGGGGGAGCGTCACTCTGATTGGCTGAGAGCGAAAAATACCTGGGCCCGTGCAAGCGTTCGTGTCAGCATACTCTACTCACCTGGCTACCATCTTGCTCACCTAAGACAAGAATCTTCCCGTTCATTAAAAAAATATATATATTTAATTCTTTTCCTGTAGATATAATTTTATCCTTGGCTTAATTAATTACCTAAAGAAATCAAAGTTTCCCCATTTCCATTTTCTGACACAGTTTGTTGACTTCGGTGGAAATTGTAATTATTTATGTTTATTGAATTACAGGTATTTAATTCTGTTTTTATGATTAAATATGATGAAAAACTTTAAAATTTATCGTTTCTTCCCTATTTGGACCTTTTCTTCACCCATGGATCTCACAGCCGTCATCAACCCATGAGACAGATAGTACTGGGTCTCACAGCTGCCAGGAGTACTGAGAGATATTTCTCATCACAACTTAACATCAACATTTCACTCGTCATTGTTTTTCTTTCTGTGTAAAAATCAAGAAACAAGAAAAGGTTGATTTTCTTGTTCTCGAATCAAGGAAAATACCTGGACAGAACCTTCGACGCATCTTATTAATTACTAACCTTTCCTTCGCTGGATCACCTGAAGATTAGACAACCACTTCACAGCTTATGTGGGGGGGGTTAGGAGGGGTACAGTAGGTTGAGTGTTGGTTGGTAAGATTAGGGTGTGTTTTGAGTTTCTTAAGTCGCATATTATTATTATTATTATTACTATTATTATTATTCACTCAGTCAGTCAGCACATTATTAAATAAATTAGTCGAGAAATAGAAATATACTCAAAGGTGTCGTGTGTGTGTGTGTGTGTGTGTGTGTGTGTGTAGTGGTGACAACTTGCAGACGAGTACCGCGTTCAGCCTCCTCCACCCCCAGCAAGACGATCATTTTGGACTCTGTACCCACTGGCCTCCCTTCCTCCCTCCCTCCCTCCGTTTCCTCCATTACCTTACCTTCCATTCCTTCCCTTCCTCCTCCCTCCTTATCATATACCCTCCTTAACACTCTCCTTTTGTAACTTCCCTTCCTCCTTTTCCCTCCTCCTCCCTCCCTTCCTTCCTCCTTTATTCCCTCCCTCCCCTCCTTCCCTCCCTCCCTCCCCTACCTACCTTCCCTCTTTCCCCCAACATTTCCCAGGATTGATACCCACCACTAATCCTTGCTCTACCCAGCACGCACAGACACACACACACACACACACACACACACACACACACACAGATAGATACACAGACACTCACACACTCACACACACACACACACACACACAGACACACACACACACACACTCACACACACACACAAGGGATATACACACACAACAAAAATTTTATTGTAATATAGAGCCACAGTTCTCACATACACAAACTGTCCAAGAATTATGTTATATTTAATCTTTTTCTAAAACATTACAATACACAACATTATATGAGGATTCTTTGACATATGTTCCATCATTTGTGTTTAGTGAAATGTTTGGAAATATTTATACACACAGGTTTTTATAAATACATGTAAAATAGTGATGCAGGAATACATACAGTGATAAACATTTCAAAACGGACAATAGAATATAAAAATAAACACTTGTAAACATTAAAAGACAATAATAATTTAGAAGCATAAGCACAGTGATAAACAGTGCTATTCACAAACACACACACACACAGCCAGACACACACACACACACAGCCAGACACACACACACACACACACACACACACAGAGTAATGCTATAGTAAACATTTATATTATAATTAACTGTCAAAATTATTATGCCTCAAATGGCTGTACAGGTAATATATGTAACAATAATAATTAACAGTTTAAATCCCAGCCACCAGCCTTCCTACCTCCAGTACCTACCACCCCTACCACCACTTCCTACCAGTCCTACCACCACTACCTACCACCCTACCCACCACTACCTGCAGTCCCTACACCACCACTACCACCACCCTACCACCACCCTACCACCACCCCTACCTGCCAGTCCTACCACCTACCTACCATCCCTACCACCACTACCTACCAGTCCTACACCACCACCTACCACTACCACCACCACCTACCAGTCCTACCACTACCACCCCTACCCACCAGTCCTACACCACACACCTACCACCCACCACTACAGTCCTACCACCACTACCACCTACACACCTACCTAGTCCTACCTACCTACCAGTCCTACCACCACACCTACCAGTCCTATCACCTCCTACCCACCCATTACCACCACTACCTACCAGTCCTACCACCACTACCTACCACCTACCTACCACCCCTACCACCACTACCTACCACCCCTACCACCACTACCACCCACCAGTACCTACCCCTACCACCACACTACCACTACCAGTCCTACCACTACCTACCACCCCTACCACCACTACCTGCAGTCCTACCACCAGTACCTACCACCCCTACCACCACCACCTACCATCCCTACCACCACCTACCACCCCTACCACCACTACCACCCCTACCCACCTACCTACAGTCCCTACCACCACCACCACCCCTACCCACCCACCCCTACCTACCCAGTCCTTCCCACCACACCTACAGTCCTACCACCACTACCTACCAGTCCTACCACCACCACCTACCACCACCCCTACCTACCAGTCCCTACCACCACCACTACACCCTACCACCCTATCTACCAGTCCTACCACCACTACTACCAGTCCCTACCACCACCCACCTACCACCCCTACCACCCCTACCTACCAGTCCCACCACCACTACCACCAGGTCCACCACCTCTCCCTACCAGTCCCTACCACCACCTACCACCACTACCTACAGTCCCCCCAGCTACCATTACCCCCTTCCTCCCCTACCAGTCCCCCCACTTACCCCCCCCCTCCTACCAGTTCCCCAGCTACATTACCCCCTTCCTCTACCAGTCCCCCCAGCTTCCTGCATTCCCTCCCCATCTACCAGTCCCCCAGCTCATTCCCCCTTCCCTCCCTACCAGTCCCCCCAGCTACCATTACCCCCCTTCATCCCCCATACCTACCTCCAGTCCCCCAGCTACCATTCCCTTCCTCCCTACCAGTCCCCCAGCTACCATTACCCTCCTTCCCTCCCTCAGTCCCCCAGCTACCATTACCCCCCTTCCTCTACTAGTCCCCCAGCTACCATTACCCCCCTTCCTCCCTACCAGTCCCCCCCAGCTTCTCCTTCCCCCTTCCCTCTACCAGTTCCCCCTTCCATTACCCCCTTCCCTACCAGTCCCCCCAGCTCACCATTACCTCCTTCCTCCCTACCAGTCCCCCCAACTACCATCCCCTTCCCTCCCTACAGTCCCCCAGCACCATTACCCCCTTCCGTCCCCCAACTACCACACCCCCTTCCAGTCCCCCCAGCACCATACCCCCTTCCCTCCTACAGTCCCCCCACCACCATTACCCTCCTTCCTCCCTAGTCCCCCAGCTACCATTACCCCCCTTCCTCCCCTACCAGTCCCCCAGCTACCATTACCCCTTCAGTCCCCCCAGCTACCATTCCCCCCCCTTCCAGTCCCCCCAGCTACCATTACCCCTTCCTCTCCCGTTCCCCAGCTACCATGTCCCCCAGCTACCATTACCCCCCCTTCCCTCACCAGTCCCCCCAGCTACCATTCCCCCTTCAGTCCCCCCCCCAGCTTCTCCCCCCCTTCCAGTCCCCCAGCTACCATTACCCCCTTCCTCCTACCAGTCCCCCAGTGCCATACCCCCTTCCTCCCTACCAGTCCCCCCAGCTACCCCCCCCTTCCAGTCCCCCAGCTACCATTTCCCCCCTTCCCGGTCCCCCTTCAGCATTACCCCCCTTCCCTCCCTACCAGTCCCCCAGCTACCATTGCCCTCCTTCCCTACCAGTCCCCCCAGCCACCATTACCCCCTTCCTCCCTACCAGTCCCCCAGCTACCATTCCCCCCTTCCCTCCCTACCAGTCCCCCAGCTACCCCTTCCCTCCCTACAGTCCCCCAGCTACCATTCCCCTTCCTCCCTACCAGTCCCCCAGCTACCATTCCCCCTTCCTCCTACCAGTCCCCCAGCTACCATTACCCCCTTCCTCTACCAGTCCCCAGCTACCATTACCCCCTTCCTCCTACCCCCATACCATTACCCCTTCTCCCTACCAGTCCCCCAGCTACCATTGCCCCCCCCTCCTACCTACCAGTTTCCCGGCAAAAATTCATTTCAACAGTAAAAAATCCCTGTCGCTGTATTTCTTTATGTTATGTTGAGGTCATTATACTTGCCGTGTGTGTGTGTGTGTGTGTGTGTGTGTGTGTGTGTGTGTGTGTGTGTGTGTGTGTGTGTGTGTGTGTGCCTGTTGTTTGTTTTTTCCGTGGGAGAGTCTCCATGAAACGCATTTACCCAGTGAGTCCATCACTATTTTTCACAGGAAAGTCTCCACTTAGCTTTTGTAATCATAATTAGTTCTTTTTTTATTTTTTTCCACAGAGGCCTCCAGTTAGCTTATGTGCTGAGTTTTTCTTTTCCACAGGAGAATCTCCAGCTGGTTTACTGTATCTTGTTGCTTTTAATGAACCGCGAGTCAACTAGTGTGTTTATATTTCAGGTGACAACATACCCTCAAGTACATGTCAAGATATTAAGTGACTATGATAGTTATTTATCGAGCAACATCTCTCGCACCAGCAGCTTATGTATTCTTTGTTTAGGCAGAGATTAAGTTGGGGATTAATCAGTGTGTGTTGCGTCTCAGGTGTGCTGGCTGTGACTACACTGTATTAACCTGTGTGTGTGTGTTGCGTCTCAGGTGTGTTGGCTGTGACTACACTGTATTAACCTGTGTGTTCTCCTTCCCTCAGGGCAGCCATCATCCACATCCTCCGTCACCTGCTGCTGGAGACCCATTGCATCAGTCTTCATCAGTGGTCTCCTGGGAGTAGCCTGCAGGCCGGAGTGGTGGGCGTGCAGCAGTAGGCGTGCGGTCGCTTGTGATGTGAGGCTCCAGGCTGGCGTTCCCGTTCAAGGCGCCTGCAGGCAGCTCACTGCATCTCAGCAGGGCTACCCCACGCCCAGTGAGTACCTCTACGGTACGGCCTCTTCCTCACGTATATCCCTCCCCCGGCCTCTCTCACCCTCCGCCACTCAAGCACCAGTTAAGATAAAGAAGTACTTGCAACACACTCGCTCACACACTCGAGTACTACAGTTGGTGGAGCGTGGCGGAGAATGAGGGAGTGACTGTGTTCTTTTCATCCGGCACACCTGTGTCATGTGTGCCACTGTGAACTTACCTGCTAGTTAAGGTGTTGGGTGTGGCCTAACGCCCATGTTTTGCACTTGTCATCTCCTGCTATAAGTATCATCATTAGAGTACTGTAGACAGTAGTTGAGGTAGCTTGTAGAGGCGGCACTCCATGGCGGCACTCCACGGCGGCACTCCACGGCGGCACTCCATGGCGGCACTCCACGGCGGCACTCCACAGTACGGGGGTGGCACTCTGTGTTAATTGCCTCTGCTGTGATGGAACTGTATTTCATCTCAGTTCTTCTCGTCAACCCGCAGCTTCCATCCCCGAGTCTGTCTGGTGATAGGCAGATACTCCACCACCTCGCCACCATTTCGCCCTCCACCACCTCGTCCTCCATCACCTCGTCCTCCACTACCTCGCCCTCCCACCACCTCGCCCTCCACCACCTCGCCCTCCACCACCTCGCCCTCACCTCGCTCCTCCACCACCTCGCCCTCCCACCTCACCACCATTTCGCCTCCACCACCTGCCGCCCTCCACCACCTCGCCCTCCACCACCTCGCCTCCACCACCTCGCCTCCCACCACCTCGCCACCATTTCGCCCTCCACCACCTCGTCCTCCCATCCCTCGTCCTCCACCCTCCCTCCACCCTCCCCCTCCCCCACCTCTGCCTCCACCACCTCTGCCCTCCACCACCTCGCCCTCCCACCACCTCGCCCTCCTACCTCGCCCTCCACCACCTCGCCACCATTTCCCCTCCACCACCTCGCCCTCCCACCCTCGCCCTCCACCACCTCTTCCCTCCACCTCGCCACCATTTCGCCCTCCCACCCGTCCTCCATCACCTCGTCCTCCCTACCTCACTCCCCCACCTCGCCTCCACCACCTCGCCCTCCACCACCTCGCCTCCACCACCTCGCCCTCCACCCTCGCCTCCACCACCTCGCCCTCCACCACCTCGCCACCATTTCGCCCTCCACCACCTCGCCTCCACCACCTCGCCCTCCCACCACCTGCCCTCCACCACCTCGCCCTCCACCACCTCGCCCTCTACACACTCCTGATACACTGTCTGTTTTCTCTTCTTTCATCGTCGTTCTCTTCACCCTCCTCCTCCTCTCCTCCTCGTCTTCATCGTCTACCCTCTCTTCCTTCCCTGTACCTCTCCTACTGCCGTCGAAGATCTCTCTCTCTCTCTCTCTCTCTCTCTCTCTCTCTCTCTCTCTCTCTCTCTCTTCTCTCTCCCCTATTATCCCTCAGCACGATTTCTCTCTCTCTCCCCCTCTTAATCCTTATAGCCATCTCACATCTCCTCCCTCTCCTCTTTCTATAGTACGTCAGACTCTCTCTCTCTCTCTCTCTCTCTCTCTTCAACGTCTGTACCTTTATTTGTTCTCTTCTTATTTTCTGATTTTCCCCATCCCCCTTTCATTTATCTCTCTCTTCTCTCTTTGTGTTTGTGTGTTTGTCTCTCTCTTTTCTCTGTCTGTCTGTTTTTTGTGTCTGTCTGTCTGTCTGTCTGTTTTTGTGTCTGTCTGTCTGTCTGTCTGTTTTTGTGTCTGTCTGTCTGTCTGTCTGTTTTTGTGTGTCTGTCTGTCTGTCTGTCTGTTTTTGTGTCTGTCTATCTGTCTGTCTGTATGTCCTCTCTCTCTCTCTCTCTCTCTCTCTCTCTCTCTCTCTCTCTCTCTCTCTCTTTATATATATATATATATATATATATATATATATATATATATATATATATATCTTTCCATCGACTTCTGACTTAAACACAAACACTTTCCATCCGCCCACTCCATCACCCTCCCACACACACCGAATACCCTTCCTCACTTTCACTCCACACACGCCACGTCCTCCCTCCCCACAACACGCCACGCTCTCCTCCCCCCACAACACGCCACGTCCTCCCCACCCCCCACAACACGCCACGTCCTCCCCCACCCCACAACACGCCACGTCCTCCCACCCCACAACACGCCACGTCCCTCCCCCCACCCCCACAACACGCCACGTCCCCGTCTGCAGCTACACCCACTTGAACCTAAGGCGGGCGGTTGAGCACCAGGAGATGAAGGAGGAGGGGAGGAGACGATGGTAGGGTGTAGCATTAATAAGGCGGGTAATCAACGCTACCGACTCAGTTTGATCTTGAGTCTTGAACAAAGTTGATGTGATTAATGTTCTGGAAGGAGAGGGAGAGAGAGGGTGGGGGGGAGAGAGGGGGTGTGTGGGGGTGGAGAGAGGGGGTGTGTGTGGGAGGGGAGGGAGACAGAGCGCAGGTGTGTGTGTATTAGTTGGCCAGGTTAGGGAGGTGGGTAGGGAAAGGGGGTCAATCCAATACCTCCGTCAATTACAGGTTTATCGCTTAATTAGGCTGGTTTAGGGTTAGTGAGTTACTGTGATCCCAGTTTATTATGCGGACGCTCGCTCATAACACCATTACGGTCACAATTGGGTGTACTTATGTTGGGGGGTAACCAGAGCCCGGTGGGGGGGGGGGGGCAACAGGTATATGAGGACAATAACAACAGGTAGATATCAGCTGTTGTCTGTACGCTACACACACACACACACACACACACACACACACACACGAGTGAATATACACCTAGATATGCATACGAGTACACAGATATATTGTAATTCACATACATACATACATACAGTACATACATATATACATACATACATACATACATACATACATGCATACATACGTACATACCTGTGCTGTAACGCCAGGTGTTCTGGGGGGACGAGGTAAAATGCATCTTGATGCCAGGAGGTTATGTACTCATGTGTGTTAACTAATGTCCTTTGCCACGGGTTCGATTTCCGGGCCGGCGGAAAGTTGTTCGGACACACTTCCCAGCCTCCCTTGGTCCCTGTTCACCTAGCAGCAAAGTAGGTACCTGCTGTAAATCGAAAGTTGCGAATTCGTATTCAGGGACAAGTTGTTGGAGCTTCCAATAACTCGCTTAGACATAAACCATTGACTCTTCAGGCTTCTACGCCCTTGACTAATGAGACATAATGGCAAGCATGAACTTAGCATGCTTCCCTGATGGGCACTGTAAACGCTTCTGCACTTCACCTTACACAAGGATGTAGGGAGGTGCCCAATAAAAAAAAAATGTGCTTTGTATACTGTTTATGTTTGATAATAATAATAATAATAATAATAGTAATAATAATAACATTGCTATTATTACTATTGATATTAATACAACCATCACGGCCAAACAGCATCACACCACACTGTCAATCAGATCACACCAGACCCACGGCAGTATAAACACTGTGATAGCAATAAACACAAAAACAAAATTCATACGGTAACTGTTTCCCATTTACAGAGTATTGAAAACTATATTATTCTGGCGCTTATAATGGAAGACCGAAAATGGCGTTCTTCTTCCTGCCAGTTGAAGGAAGAAGAAGAAGAAAAAAAAAGACATTCTAACGTACGAGTCTTTTATAGGAATTCGAACCCAGGCACTTGGGAAGGCGGTGAGAGAGGCGGTCTTTGTCCCCGCCTTGGGCACAAGTCTCCCGCTATGTTGGGAGAATGGCGCCAAACTCGGTGTTGGGTGACAAATGAGCATCGGATGAATTCAAGTGTCGCATTCGATCCTAGGAGAACATCGCGAGTGGGAAAAAAAAACACAAGATGAATACTGTTATTGTTTTTTTTTTAGTTTGTGGGAGATAGTGGAGATGGAGAATCAAATATGGCAGGTATCAGAACACATATTGTCCAATGGTTTATGTGAGGTGACAGTGTGAGTGTGGTATAAACCTTTTTTTTTATATGCGAGCAGCAAAGACGCAAAGACCAGGGCAGGCAAACATGGCGAGTTGAGAGAATATTATAAGGATGACAGAAGAAACGTAAAGACAAAGATGTGATATTTAGCTTTGTGTGTTTGGTGGGGGGGGGGAGGAGGTGTCTGTGTTAGGGTGACGACACGTGACTCCCACACTACCAACTCAGTCGACTGTGTGCGTGTGTGTATGTATTATTTCGCTACGTGTATATGGATGTGTGTATGTATGTGTGCGTGTATAAATTAACTTCGTCTAAACAAGAATTAAAACTAAATCAAAACATTCCCGCCGCCATTAGTGTTTACAGTAAAACCTCCACATAGCGGACTTCTCCTTTCATAGAATCCGTTAGATGGAGAGGGGAGAGGAGGGGGGGGGACGTTTCACATCTAAAGGATCCTCTACATAACGGACTTGCAGGTACATATCCATAGTTTCATTCGATGGAGGTTGTCAACATCTAACGGAACACCTCGATATAACGGATTTTTCTCTCCCAATACCGTTAAATGGAGGTTTCACTGTACGAGTATAAGATGACAAATGAGCATCGGCCATCGTCAAGGCGACACGTGGCGTTAAGCTGCCTCGCGTGGCCTGATCGATTAATTAGACCAAGAGAACAGAAACAGTGGAAGAAGATTACGCGCTAATACCTTCACCAATCTCCTGCTCTTTTGTCGAGGTAGCATAGCCAATCATAACGAGTTGTCCCGCAAGAAACACGAGATATACCTCCCCATCCCCCCCCTTTCTCTCTTTCTTCCCTTTCTCTCTTCTTTCCTCTCTCTCCTCTCTGTTTCTATCCATAACCTCTATCACACCTCCTCTCTCTCGTCCTCTCTCTCTCTCTCTCCCTCTCAGATGACAAATATAATTATTCTCCCTTCTACCTCCTCAGTGACTGGTGAGTTATCAGACCTGGGTGAGTTAACAGACCTGGTGAGTTGGCCGTGACCTGGGGAGTTACTAGGACCTGGGTGAGTTACTGTTTATTTCATAGGAACCCTCCTGTCTAATTCTTTACATCACTGTCGTTCTTCTTACAACGGAAAATCTCAACCTTCTGCCCCACCAAATTCTCTGCACCTCTCCCCACTGACCCACCCCACCACACCACCCCCCCACCACCACACCCCCCTCCCACCACACTCCTCTACTCCCCACCACCACCCCACCACCACTCCTCTCTCCCACCGCCTCCTCTACCCCCACCACCACCTCTCGACCCCCCTCCCCCACCCACTCACCACCTCTCTCCCACCCCCTACCCCCCTCCCACTTCCACCACCTCTCCCACTGCCCTCCCCCTCCCCTTCCCCACCTGCCACCACCTCTCCCACCCCTCCCCTCCCCACTCACCACCTCTACCACCCCCTCTCTCACCCCCCTTTCTCCCACCCCCTGCCAGACCCTCCACCAGTAGCTGCTCCCTCTTCAGTATTCTCCATCAGTACCTCACCTTTTCCACTCTCTTTCCTTATTCCTCCTCCTCCCTCATCTTCAATTCCCCTTACTTCCTCCTCCTCCTCCTCCCTCATCTCCACCCCTCTTTCCTTCCCCCCTCCTCCTCCCTCCTCATCTCTTCAGCCCCCATTTCCTCCTCCTCCTCCTCATCTCCACTCCCCTCCTTCCCCCTCCCCCTCTCCCTCATCTCCACCCTCCATTTCCCTTGCCTCTCCCCCCCCCTCCCCCAGGTGAAGAGGTAACCCATCTACCCGCTCACTCTTGCTAATGATGACTGAACACTGAGTACTCAAACTTTAATTCCCAGTAACTACCTATTTACTTTTTTTATATCGTCATAGTTAAGTTAAAGTACCCTCATTAGTGTATGTATGTATGTATGTATGTATGTATGTATGTATGTATGGATGTATGGATGTATGTATGTATGTATGTGTGTATGTATGTATAAGTTAATGAGTTTTGGCTAATGTTGATAATTTAGGTTAAGGTTAGGTTTGGTTTCGTTTGGTTAGGTTTGGTTAGGTTAGGTTAGGGTTAGGTTAGGGTTAGGTTAGGTTTGGTTATGACAAACATATGAATACTTGAGAGATGGTGAATGAACGGGTTGTTATGCTTGGTTGCTGTGGTGGTTGTGGCTTGGGTGGTGATGGTGGTGTTGGTTGTTGTGGTGCTTGTGGTGATTGCTGTGGTGGCTGTGGTTTGGGTGGTGGTGTTGGTGTGGTGGTGGTTGCTGTGGTTTGGGTGGTGGTGTTGGTGTGGTGGTGGTTGCTGGGGGTGATGATTGCTGTGGTGGTGACATTGAGTGTATATACTGTACTGTAACCATCAATAACTATCATAAGTAGAAAAGTACACTTGTAAGGCTCGTAGTACAACCTTAAGTAAACAGTTTAAGTAGATAAGTAGGACGGTAGAGTATGTCATCACCCTGAGCCAGGATGTTAAGTGCTCTTGTTTTTAATGTTTATTTATTGAAGTAATTCCCTGTTCTCTTTTATTCAATTATCATTATTATACATTTAATAATATTTTAATTTATTTATATTATCCACTTGCTTGTTTGTTTTACTGTATTTATTAATGTTTTTGTTGTTATTATTATTATTATTATTATTATTATTATTATTATTATTATTATTATTATTATTATTATTATTATTATTATTATTATTATTATTATGTTGTTGTTGTTGTTGTTGTTGTTGTTGTTGTTATTATTATTATTGAAAACTCAGTATAATTCAAAATTAAATAGACGATCTAGTAGGCAACCCTAACCTACCTTAAACCTAACCTAACCTAACCTAACCTAACCTAACCTAACCTAACCTAACCTAACCTAATCCCACCTAACCTAACCTAACCTACCTTAAACCTAACCTAACCTAACCTAACCTAACCTAACCTAACCTAACCTAACCTAACCTAACCTTTAATACAGGTAATCACATAACACACACCTTTAACACACCTGGCCGGACTAATAGTTGTCCCCGGGACCTCAACTTTCCCACGAATTACACCTAAATGTTCTAAAATTATTCCGTGATAATCCGGTCCGTGTTATCAAACTTTCGGCACGTAATAATTTCACTCCAGAGACGATGATAATAATTTCTCCCTTGGTGGCTGGTTGGTCATGATTTGGTTAGGTTATGTTAGGTTATGTATGTATGTATGTATGAATGTATGTATGCATGTATGTATGTATGTATGTATGTCAGTGTACAGTCTCGTTCAAGATTCTTTGAACACTGCTGGAGACAGCTGGCAACCCAAGGCCGTTTGTTTACTATAGTACGTAGTAAAAATTATGAATAAATGTAAAACTGATCGGTGATTGGTTACTTAGTTCGCCGTTGCTTAATTAATGGTTGGACTTTGTTGTTTCGTATTATATTATACTACGTACTATAGTAAACAAACGGCCTTGAGTTGCCAGCTGTCTCCAGCAGTGTTCAAAGAATCTTGAACGAAACTGTACATGTGTCAAGAGAGGATTAGCAGTGTAAACAAAGCCTCTACTACCTCCTCTTCCTCTTCCTTCCTCCTCCTCTTCCTCCTCCTCCTCTTCCTCCTCCTCTTCCTTCATCTTCTCCCTCTGTCCCTTACCAATATAGACTAACTTCCTCATTTAAACACATAACTTACGTAACACTTGACCTATTACCCTGCCACCACTCCCACCCCCCCTGCCCCTCCCTCTACCCCCACCCCACCCCCCACCACACCCCCTGCCCCCTCCCCCTCTACTCCCCCCACCCCACCCCACACCCCCCTGCCCTCCTCTACCCACCCACCCCCACCCCACCCCCCTGCCTTGCCCCCACCCCCACCAACCAAAGGTACTTGTTTACGTGTTACGTTAAGGATCTGGGCTGGAAATATTATAATTCGAGTCATTAAGTCTTAATTAATCAGACCTGGGTTAATTATGTACTTTTAGAATGTTTAAAATTGTCAGTTATGCTGTACCTTTGTTGTTGTTGTTGTTCCAGGATATAATTAGTAGACTGACAAGGTCGATTTACCTGTAGTGAAACACACATGACCAGAACACACACACACACACACACACACACACACACACACAGTCAAAACACCTATAAACAAACACATATACAGGTGATTAACAGCATAAACAAGAAGACCTGTACACCTCTTATGTCTCTCCCTACCTCTTCCTTCTCCTCTTCCTCCTCCTCCGCCCTTCAAGACGGTCACTCTATGGTTTCCTACATACACACCCTCCTCTTCCTCCTCCTCTTCTTCTTTACGGCTTCTCTCTTGTTACACCATCTCTACACCCTGGTTATGGAGGGAGGAGTGAGGGGTGTCAGGGAAGGGGGATGGGTGGGTGTGAGGGAAGGGGGGATGGGTGGGTGTGAAGGTGGATGTAGTAGTGAAGGGAGAGAAGTGAGAGGAGGGGGTAGAGGTGTGAAGGAGTGAGATACACACCCTTAGAAAATATTGTGGGTGTCGATTGGTCGCAGTACCAAGTCCCCGCAGAGTAGGAGTTAGGTACCAGAGTCCGTATTAGTACCAAGAGTGCCGTGAGTACCAAGTCGCAGTACCAGAGTCGTGGTACCAGAGTCCCGTAGTACCAGAGTCCCGTGAGTACCAAGTGCCGTGAGTACCAGTCCAGTACCAGAGTCCCGTGGTACCAGGTGCCGTGAGTACCCAGAGTCCCGCAGTACCAGAATGCTGCGGTACCAGTGCTGCAGTGCCAGAGTCACCAGTACAGATTACCAGAGTACAATGATGCCACGAATACCAGGGTGCCAAGAACTAGGCCAGTGGCACTGTTGGTGGCACTCAGACACAACAGACCAAGGGATACAATAGTTGAGCCCTGTTCTATCTTCTGTTTTCTCAGCTCCTCTTGGTGGTTGTGGAGGGTCAGGTCAGGGGAGGTCAACTTGCTGTCTGGTGGAGGAAGAGGAGCAAGAGGAGGAGATGGAGAAGGAAGGAGATGGAGGGGGAAGAAGAGTGGAGGAGGAAGAGGAGGTGGAGGTGGAAGAAGAGGTGGAGGATGGAGGAGGTGGAAGAGGAAAGAAGAGGTGTGAAGAGGGGAGGTGGAGGAGGAAGAGGAGGACGACCTTTCTGGCTGTTTGTTGGATTGTTGAGGTTTCTGTTGGGTTAAATTAATAGGGCACAGAGAGAGAGGGGGGGAGAGAGAATGAAGGGACGGTGAGATCAAGAGAGTGGGAGGGTAAGGGACGGGAGATTAGAGAGGAGGGATAAAAGAGAGATGAAGAGCCGGATTGATGTAAGCCACAAAAACCCACACCATCAACACTTGCACATTGAATCAATATTAATCAATAACAAAGATGATGATGGGGAGAAGGATATATGAGGGGAGGAAAAGCCACACACCCGGGACAATGGCTACCCTCTGTCCTCTCCCCTCTGTCCTCCCCTCTGTCTTCTCCCCTCTGTCTCCCTCTGCCCCCTTCCTCGCTCTCTCTCCCTTTCCTTCTCTTCTATCATCCCTACAATGTATTCCCTCCCTCCCTCCTCTTTCTTCTCCCCCTCCTCCTTTCTTCTTCCTCCTCTCCCCTTCGCCCTCCCTCTCCCACCCTCTCCTCTTCCTCTTCCTTCTCCTCCTCTCCCCCACCCTCTCCTCTCTTCCTCTTCCTTCTCCCCTCTCCTCCTCCTCTCCCCCACCCTCTCTCTCTCTCTTCCTCTCTTCTTTCTCCCTCTTCTCCTCCTCTCCTCCAACCCTCTCTTTCTCTTCCTCCCATTCACCTCCTCTTCTCCTCCTCCTCTTCTTCTCCCTCGTCTTCTTCTCCCTCCCACGTATCATCCCTACCTCGTATTTTTCAAACTCTCCATCCCTCCCCCCCCACTCACCTCCCTCCCCGCCCACTCCTCCATCCCTCCCGCCCACTAACCATCCCTCCCTCCCCCACTCTGTCCCTCCCGCCCACTCACCATCCCTCCCCGCCCACCACATCCCTCCCTCCCCCACTCACCATCCCTCCCGCCCACTCCCCATCCCTCCCTCCCCTCACCATCCCTCCTCCCACTCACCATCCCTCCCTCCCATTCACCATCCCTCCTTCCCACTCACCATCCCTCCTCCACTCACCATCCTCCCCGCCCACTCTGCATCCCCTCCCTCCCCACTCACCATCCTCCCTCCCCACTCACCATCCCTCCTCCCCCTCCCATCCCTCCCCTCACTCTCCATCCCTCCCCGCCCACTCACCATCCCTCCCTCCTCCTCACCATCCCTTCCCTCCCCACTCACCATACCTTCCTCCCCACTCACCGTCCCTTTCTCTCCACTCACCATCCCTCCCCACCCCTCCTTCACTCCCCCGCTATCCCTCCCTCCCCACTCATCATCCCTCCCCACTCACCATACCTCCCTCTCTCCCTTTCCCTTTCATCCCCCACGCAGGATGGGAACCAACTAATCCCGGAAAATATAGGGAGCGAATAATCCGAGGGTGATCACCGTGCCGACCAACCCATGAAAAATAGGCCTCTCTCTCTCTCTCTCTCTCTCTCTCTCTTCTCTCATGCTGCTTGCTTTGGTGTGTGTGTGTGTGTGTGTGTGTGTGTGTATCTAGTGTGTTTATAGTTGTTTGCTTCTGGTCTGAGTTATTGTTTACATCTAATGCGTCTGCTCGTGAAGTATCTGTCATTGTTTACATTAATCTTGCCTCGTTGTCTACATAATAATTAGTGTGTTTGCCTGTGTTGTTGTCTCACTCCTGGGTGGTTTGCACGTCTAATTACTGTGGGTAAACAACAAATTGGAGTGTTTACAATCTGATCGTGTGTCTGTCTTTTGTCTGCCTCTTGCTTGAATAATTGTCTACACCTAAATTGTTTGACCATGTCGCGGGGGGGATACTTCAAGGGGGGAATTGTTTACCTTGTTTGCTTTATGAAGTTACGTTTGTTTGCATGTTCGGCTCTGTCGTGTGTGGTAGATCCGTGTCTGTTTAAATGTCATGTCTGTCAGTCTTAATATCAAGCGGTCGTGACAGTAGAATAATTATTTGTCAGTTATTGTTACTTGTGTTACTGCTACTTTGAGTGTTATATTGTGTTACTTTTATGTTGAGTGTTACATTGTGTTACTGTTACGTTGAGTGTTATATTGTGCTACTGTTACGTTTAGTGTTATTTTGTGTACCTGTTGGAGTGTTATATTGTATTACTGTACTGTTACGTTGAGTGTTATATTGTGTTACTGTTACATGAGTGTTACATTGTGTTACTGTGACGTGTGTTACAACGTGTTACTCCCGTTGTATTTCTCAAGAGCTGTTACGTAGGTTATTCCTGAGTCGAAATTATTATAACTTTTCGGTTATTTTATCATTTTAACTCAATCTAAGTTTGTGTCAGTGTGAAGGTGTTGCTATATGTGAGGTGGTGTCATGTGTCATATAAGAGTATCACACACCTACATGTGACACACTCAAGTTGTGGGGTGTCATGCAGAAGTGTCACATGAAGTGTCATAGGTCATATATGGGTCACAGAAATTAGTGTCATATATAGAAGTGTTACATTACTTAAGTGGTCATATACAGGAGCGTCACATTATTTTAAGTGTCATATATCACATTTGTATTATTGTCATATAGGAAGTGTCACATAAGTTAGTGTCATGGACTGTCATAAACGTGCCAGTAACCACCCTTAGTGACTGTGTTATGTCGTTACACCATAGCAGCGCCTGCCAGGAAGCAGCGGCGGAAGGACCACCTTCACTAGGGCCCAGCTGGACGTGTTGGAGTCACTGTTCAGCAAGACCCGCTATCCTGACATCTTTATGAGGAGAGTGGCCCTTAAGATCAACCTGCCCGAGAGTCGAGTACAGGTGAGCTCTTCCTCTCTCTCTCTCTCTCTCTCTCTCTCTCTCTTACCTGCTGTTATGTTATGTCCAATTGCTATCATCTGTTACGTCCATCTATCCAGCTGATCTGATTGGTTACTGTGACGTCCATCTATCCTGCTGATCTGATTGGTTACTGTGACGTCCATCTATCCTGCTGATCTGATTGGTTACTGTGACGTCCATCTATCCTGGTGATCTGATTGGTTACTGTGACGTCCATCTATCTGGTGATCTGATTGGTTACTGTGACGTCCATCTATCCTGCTGATCTGATTGGTTACTGTGACGTCCATCTATCAGCTGATCTGATTGGTTACTGTGACGTCCATCTATCCTGGTGATCTGATTGGTTACTGTGACGTCCATCTATCCTGACTGATCTGATTGGTTACTGTGACGTCCATCTATCCTGCTGATCTGATTGGTTACTGTGACGTCCATCTATCTCTGATTGGTTACTGTGACGTCCATCTATCCTCCTGATCTGATTGATTACTGTGACGTCCATCTATCCTGCTGATCTGATTGGTTACTGTGCAGTCCTCTATCTGATCTGATTGGACTGTGACGTCCATATATCCTGGTGATCTGATTGGTTACTGCCTCTCACAACATTGACCTATATTACTTGTCTATTTTAAAAATATATTAATAGTAAGAGTTATATGGGTTGTATGTGAACCGCAGGTTCTGTTGGGTCTGAATGTTGCAGGGTTAGAATAATTATATTCCCATTCTCTTTACTCCTTCCTCCTCTCTCCGCCTCATCTCTTCTTCATCCCTCCTTCACGGCCATCTCTCTCTTTCCCACTTCCTGATTCTCTGTCTTTCCCCCTTAACATCTGCATGCGTCACTCTCCTTCCTCCTTCACATCTGCGTCTCTCTCCTCCTTCATCTCTCCTTCCTCCTTAGCTGTCTCTCCCCTTCCTCCTGAGTGTTATTCAGGTCGACAGGTAAATGTTCTGATGAGGCAAGAGACGAGGAACTTTAGGTGGGCATTTGTTCAAGTCGACGTGGATTATGACCTAAAAACATCGGGGTATAGGTGTATTGAGGCGTCCATCTGTCCAACTAACAGACAGACGAGCAGACAGATGGGCCGAGAGAGAGACAGACAGACAGACAGACAAACAGACAGAGAGACAGATAGACAGACAGACAGACATTTATACCTTTGATTTCAACATCAGACAGTATCAAGGAGAGAGTCATATACAAGCTTTACAGAGCAGTGTATACCTGTGGGTGTACCGCCGCAGCTGCCACCTGTACTACACCACAGGTCTCCCCACCACCACACTCCCCCGCAGTACCACCTTCAGACTGCCCCCGCGGTCTGACTTAACGGGGCACCTACAGGTAATCCTCGCTGGGGTGGTGGGGACACGATCCTCATCCTGTGTGCTGGCTGGCCCCGCACCACATGTGTTCTACCACCAACACTACTACTACCAACGCCACTACAACTACAAACATACTTCATTTCACCACACAGCCCGCTCCACCACATGTGTTCTACCACCACGCTCTACCACCACCACTACTACTACCACCACCACTACTACTACTACTACCACACTTCTCGACTCCTGCACTAGATGTCTTCTACCACCACCACTACTACTACCACTACACAACCAAACTCCGCACCACATGTGTTCTACCGCCACTACTACTACCACCACTACCACTACTACCACTACCACCACACTGCCCTGCCCCCGCACCACATGTGTCCATTATCACCACAGGCCCACCACTATCACTACTACTACTACCACTACTACTTTAATTTTTAAAACGTTGTCCACGGCCTCCCCCCAATAGCCACACCTTCCCTGCCATTTTATTACCTTAAGATTAAATATCCTAATACATAAGTAGCTATCCTAGCTGTGTTGAGTTAGTTGAGCCGCTGATCTATGCAGCATTCAGTGACTGTTGCTTCATAGTCAATATCTGCAACTGTTGTCGGCTTTGGGGCCCGTGCTCATTCCCTGAAGCAGAGCAAAGCCGACCAAAGGAGAGAGAAAGACAGTCGACATCTCATCCAGGCTGGAACGTAACATCTGGACTGCTGCTTCTGTTCAGGATGACCTCCCCGAGTCTGGCGTAAAGCATCTTGCAGTTCATCCACCAGAGGTTGTGAACACTAGAGTGGAAGCTGGCCTTGATCAACGTTCTGAATTCTCTACCCGTATCCCCTTATCACTACTACCACCACCACTACTCTCACTACTACCCCCACTACTCTCACTACCACCACCACCACCACCACCACCACCACCACCACCACCACCACTCTCTCTCCTCCACCACTACTCTCCTTTCTACTCTGCTACCCCACCACCACCACCACCACCACCACTACTCTCCTCCTACCACCACCACCTCCCTTTTCGCTCTACCACCACCACCACCACCACCACCTCTCACTACTGCCACCACCACTTCTCCTTTCTCCACCACCACTCACACTATCTCCTCTTCTACCACCACCACCACTACTCTCACCTACTACCACCACCACTACCTCACCACTACCACCACCATACTTTCTCTCCTTTCTTCAGCCACCACGCCACCACTTCTTTCACTCCACCACCACCTACCACCACCACCACACTTTCACTGCCACCACCACTACCACCAACCACCACCCCAACATTACTCTCCCCTACTGCCACCACCACCACCACTCTCACCACCACTACCATCACCACCACCACTCTCACCTCCTATCACCACCACCTCCCACACTCTCCACTACCACTACACCATCACCACCACCACTCTCACCACTACCACCACCACTACCACTACTTCACTACCACCACCACCTAACCACCCTCTCCACCACTACCATCACCACCACTCTCCTTCACTACCACCACCACCACCACCACCACCACCACTGCTCTCCACTACTACCATCACCACCACCACTCTCTTTCTACCACCACCACTACCACTACCACTACCTACTACCATCCCACCCACCACTCTCACTACTACCACCACCACTACCACTACTCTCACTACTACTCCATCACCACCACCATCTCACTACTACCACCACCACTACCACTCACTCACTACCATACCATACCACTGCTCTCACTACTACCATCCTACCACTCACTCTCCACTACTACCACCACCACTACCATTCTCACTACTACTACCACCACCACCACCCACTACACCCACCATATTCTCCTCTTTCTACCACCACCACTACTCTCACTACTGCCACCACCACTATCTCACTACTACCACCACCACCACTACTCTCTACCACCACTATACCACTACCCCACCACCACTCTCTCCACCACCACCACCACTATCTCCACTTCTACCACCACCACTCTCTCCTACTCCACCACCACATCATCACTACTCCTCCTCACTACTACCACCACCACTACTCCTGCTACTACTACCACCACCCCACCACCACTCTCTCACTACTACCACCACCACCACCACCACTAACTCATTCTATCCACCACCACCACCACCACTACCACTACTACTACACCACCACCACCACCACTACTCTCACTACTACCACCACCACCACTACCTCTCCACTACTACTACCACCACCACCACTACTCTCACCACCACCACCACTACTCTCACCCACCCACTACCACCACTCTCACTACCACCACCACCACCACCACCACTACTCTCACTACACCACCACTATCATACATACATCCTGGGCAGCAGTGGGTCGTGACGCAACACAGTGAGGCGCTCTTGGTCTAAAGTTTTACCGTCACGTCCAAGTGTTACATATGAACATCCTCTAAACACTGGCTGGCTGGCTGGGAGATTTGGGCCAGGGTTCGACTCCAGGGATCTCCTTACGACCTTCACACCTTACCCCGTCTTGCACACTTTACTACTAAGACTCTTAACGTATTGACACACTCTACCAACACACACATACCACCATACATCACTAACACACACACACACACACACACACATCACTAACACACACACACACACACACACACACACACACACACACACACACACACACACACACCTATAGGTCACCTCCTCCTCCTCCTCCTCCTCCTCCTCCTCCTCCTCCCTCATCTTCCTTCTCCTGACCTAACTGTAACGCCCCACAAGCAACAACTGGTCGCTCCTTAAGACAACACTTGGAGAGTTGACCCAAGATTCAAGTTTAACGCCGACAGTCTTGGTGGTAGTTGAAGATGGAGTCGAGAGGGCAGGGAGAGATCTTTCCCCATGTCTTCCTCAAGTCCTCCTCCTTCCCTCCCTCCGTCCTTACCCCCTTCCCTCCTTCACCCCTCCCTCAGTCCTTCCCCTCTCCCTCCTTCACCCCTCCCTCAGTCCTTCCCCCTCCCCTACCTCCTTCACCCCTCCTCAGTCCTTCCCCCCTCCCCTCTTCCTCTCCCTCCTTCCTCCCTCAGTCCTCCCCTCTCTCCCACCTCCCTCCTACTACTCTTGGTAGTGCGTAGGAAACTTGAAATCTTGACTACTTACAAACTCTCCACTTTAAGTTAGTTTCCACCCGGCATTTCCAGAAGCAGAGAAGGTTTGGAAGAGGGGGGAGGGGTGTGTAACTACTGGTGCGATGTGTGGGGGTGAGGGAGTGATGTGTGGGGGTGAGGGATGGTGTGTGTGAAGAGTGAGGTGTGAGATGAGACGGACTGTGGGGGTGAGGGGTTGGGGGAAGAGGGAAGGAATTATACCCATTAATACAATCAAATAATTGTAAAGAGAATACAGTTGAAGATCAAGACGTTCTTCTCAAGACTGACAGACAGACAGTTTTGGTGTGTGTGTGTGTGTGTGTGTCCTGACTTACTCCTATATTTACCTGTTGGTCCCGATAAGGTTGAATAGGTCCTAGCTGATTGACTGTTGACTGACTGACTGACTATGTTAATAAGAGCACAGGTGATCAAGCTCAGTACCCCCAGACACCTTTCCTTCCCTTCCTCACCTTCACCCTAAACCCCCTCCCCTCATCCTCAACCTTCCCCCCTCCTCCCCTTATAAGGTGAAGGAGAAGAGAGGCGGCAGAGAGGGAAGAGAAGTGAAAGGAAGGAGGAACGAAAATAGATAAGTGAGGAGAGAGAGAGAGAGAGATGAGTACAGATCAGGTGAAGGAGAGAAGTCACGAACCTTCTTCTCGAGTCATGGCGGCTGAAAGGGGGGAGGAAGAGGAGGGGTAAGGAAGAGGGGGGGGGGGATGCGGTTACCAACTCATTAGCAGAGGCAGGGCAAAGGACGCAGCCCCATGATCCCTTAAAGACGCGGCCCACTAACGTAACGCAACGTAACCTGACGTAACATTCCAATATAATCCAGGTTAGGTGGGCGGTATCCATCGACTTCCCATGATCCTGGTGTTTACATCACTACTACGTTATCACCACGTCACTACCACGTCACTGATGTTGACAAGAAACTGTGTAGCTAACAACGCGATATAACTTGACCAAAGAGCATTGACTTGGAGGGGCGCCACGTCACTGGGGACGGGCGTGCACGTGGTTGGTAACATAACAGCAGCCAGGGACGAGAGTGACTCCAGCTACAGCTCAGCTTTAGTGTATGGATCTTGCCCACTGTGGCCACATGTTCGCCTGCACTGCCCACCCCGAGGCTCCAACACCCCGACAAATAAACAAATAAAATACCAATATATCTGAAACAAAATACAAAAAACTTCAGTAGAAGTGATATTTTTATTATTGTTTTTGTTGTTTTGTTGTTCCCGTGTTGCGTGTGTTGCAAAGGTTGGTATATATGACTTAGTCTTTTGCAACACCTCCTCTCTCCTCCACCACCAGCAGTAACACAGATGGTGGTGATGCAAGACTAAATTGAATGTCTCTTTCTAACGCTATTACCACTTTTACTGGATTGTAAAACACACACACACACACACACACACACACACACACACACACACACACACACACACACACACACACACACACACCACTACTACTACTACTAGTACCACTACTTTGCAGTCACTTGGAATCGAGTATGACGATCATCCAGCTATGATACAATGATATGAGTTATTAAGGATGTCATCTTCGTTGGTGAGTTCTGAGGTGACTCGAGAGGGGTGCATCTAGTGCAGGAGGGGCAGCTCGTCTTTCCGGCGTTGGCGCTTGCTTGCCTCGGTATGCAGTCGGGCTAACTCGAAAGTATTGACACCTTTTCGTGTGGTGCTCCTCCAAGCGTTACGATGTGGAGTAATCGTCTCCCAGGTGAGGGGGTCGATTTGGCACTTTTTCAGGTTTGTCCTAAGATTATCCTTATACCTTTTCAGTTGCCCGCCAGCGTTACGTTTACTATTCGTTAGGTGACTGTAAAGTAGCTGCTTTGACAGTCTACTGTACTGTCATCCATGCTGCTAACATGGCCAGTTCATGGATAATGGTAGTCTCGATGCTCCTACAGTTGGTGTCAGTGAGAATACTGGAATTTGTTCTCTTGTCTTCCCAGCGAACTCGGAGGATGGAACGTAGACTACGTTGGTGAAAGTTTCCAAGTGCCTTGAGGTGCCTCCTATGTGACCCATGTCTCGCTGCCATATAGCAGGGTGGGGAGGACCACTGCTCAATATACATGCAGCTTTGTAGATAATTTCAGCTCCTTACAGCCAAATGCTTGAGATGCACATCTGCCCCGATGTTGAATCTCTTCATCAATGTCCACGGTGGTGAGCAGGTGGAAGCCGAGATACTGAAAGTGGGTAACATTAGAGAGGGTAGCACCGTTAAGCTGAATGGATGGTGGATGTGTGGTTGAACAAGGGGCAGGGTGAAAGAGAATCTGAGTCTTACGTGCATTCACCTCAAGGCCGAATTGTGCATACGCATCTACGTAGGTGCTCAGGATCTCCTGTAGGTCGCGTTCAGTGTGAGCGACGAGTGTGAGGTCGTCTGCATACTGAAGTTTAGTAATGGAAGCTGACGACACCTTTGTTCCAGCCTGGAGTCGTCTTATGTTGAAAACTTCCTTTATCCGGTACTCGATGTCCACCCCGCCGGCTAAATTGGCAGTGGCCTGAGTAAGGAAGGTAGCCAAGAAAATGGAAAAGAGAGTTGGTGCCAGTACACACCCTTGTTTAACCCCTGTTTGGATGGAGAAGAACTCAGATTGGGTGCCATTGTGTAGGACACTGCCGTTCATGCCATCGTGGAGTTGCCTCACAGTGGTATTGAATATTGGTGGGCAGCCAAAACGGCTGAGGGTCCACTAGAGGGCTTCCCTGTTGACCGAGTCGAAGGCCTTGGTTAGGTCGATGAAGGCCATGCACAAGTCACGGCACTGTTCTCTGCACTTTTTCTGTATCTGGTGGGCAGCAAAGATCATGTCAGTGGTGCCACTGGATGGTCTAAAGCCACATTGAGATTCATGGAGGAAGTTTTATGCCTTAGGAAGAAGTCTGTTGAGGAGGACTCGGGCAATAATCTTGCCAGCTATGGATAGCAGTGAGATCCCGCGGTAATTGCCACAGTCTGACCAGTTTCCCTTGTTCTTATAAATATTGACGATCTTGAGGGATTTCCTCCTCCCATATATTCTCCAGGAGAGAGAGAGACGGCTGGTAAGCAGTGGCCCTCCTTTTTTATACACCGTGCTGGGATTCCATCAGGCCCTGTAGCTTTGTTTTCATTTGCTTGATGGCAGTAGTTACCTCATCCAGGGATGGAGGAGAGCTGAGGCAGGTCAGCTTTTGGAGGAACCTGCTGGGTAGTCAGGACAACTACATCGGTGTTTCAGTTGAGCAGCGAATGATAGTGCTCTTTCCAGTGCTGATGGATACCTTCTTCGTCTTTAATTAGGGAGTTACTTTTGGATGAGTGGAGGGGGCCACGCCATGAGTAGTTGGGCTATATATTGTTTTGGCGGAATTGAAAAATTCATGCAACTTGTGTTGAAATGCAAGTTTTTGTGATTCACGCTTCTTTTTTCAACAAATTCGTTCTTTAGATTGCGAAGTTCGTGCTGGGCAGCCGCTTTCTTCTTGCAAAAAGTATTAGCTTTGATCCGAGATTGAGGGTTGTTCTGCCAGTCAGTTAAGGCAGCACGTTTATCATCTACGAGTACGTTGAGTTCTGGGTTATTTTCATCAAACCAATCCTGGTATTTTCTTGTGATCAGGCAGGTGTTTTGTGATGACAGCTTTGATGGGACCTCATTTGACACAGGTTGTTTGTTGTTGGGTTATTTATTAACCCATTGTTGAGTTGCTCTCTGAAGCCATGTGCTACCGCTGGATCCTCCAGTCGCTTGGTGTTAAAGCCTCTTCTGGAGGCTTGTTGCCTTCGCCGTTTTGGGGTGACGTGAAGGGAGAGTTTGGCCCTAACGAGCCGATGATCTGTATCACAGTGGTCTGAGCCACGCATGGCTCGGGTGATGAGGACATCTAGGCGATCTCTTTCTCTGACAATAATGTAGTCAATGAGATGCCAGTGTTTGGATCGTGGGTGTTGCCACGAACCCTTGAACTTGTCGGCCTGCCTAAACAAGGTATTGGTGATGGTGAGGTTTTGTGCAGCACAATTGTTGGCTGTTGGGATTACACTTGCCTACTCTGTTTCTCCCTGTGATTCCCTGCCATGTCAGCATCTCTGCCAACTCTGGCATTGAAGTCACCTAAGAGCACAACCTTATCTTCTTTGGGGATAGAGGTTAACACTCTGTCAAGGTTGGCATAAAAGGCCTCCAAGATGATGATCTTCTGCATCCAGTGTTGGGACGTTTGCACTGATGAAAAAGGCATGACGTGAGTGATTGAATGGGACTTGGAGCAACAGATATTTCAGCTAGCATATGTAAGATGGATTAGCGGATGGCAAAGCCAACTCCATAAATGCAGTTTCTCTCCGCAGCAGGCTTACCCTTCCAGAAGAAGGTATAGCCGGACCCCCTCGTTCTTTGAGTCGACCCTCGTCTGGGAGCCGGGACTCACTAGTGGCTGCTAGCCAGCTCTTTTGCCACAAGGGCAGTTCCTCTTTCAGGACGCTCATTTGTGCCAGTATCCAGAAGGGTCCTGACATTCCATGCAGCAACCATAAGAGGTTGTAGAGTTTGGTTTTGCTTTGATCTATGATTATGATTGTGTTTTCGACCGCATAAGGATGACCTTACTGGGTGCGGTTGCCCAGTCAGGTTGGTTTATTTAGGTAGGCTATGTTAAGGTCACCTTTTCTAGCCCCCTCCCAATGTGGGGTGAGCAGAGTGCCTCCTCGAAAGGGCTACTCAGTCGCACAGACAGGACCGAATTGCACTGCTGCCTAGATCCCAATGCATAAGCCACCGATGTGCAGAGTTGTGACTAGAGACTCCCGGCAGTCATCTCTGCCTGTCCCCGTCGCCACTCGTCTGTCGCCATAGGACTTTTGGAGGTTTAGGGGTTTGATGATAATGAAAAGTATGATGAGCTGGATGATGGCAGTGAGTGAGTTGATTTATGTGGTGAGGCAGGAGCGCAGGCTGCAATCGCACATCTTGGTTCTCCCTGTTCCTGATCCAGTGGTGCAAGTGTTGCAATGACTGGGGAGAGAGAGAGATGCCGATAGCCCAGTTTGTTGGGTTTTGCCTTAGTAATCTGTCCATCATGTTAACAGATATTGACAGGTGCTTATGTGGTGTTGGCTGGTACTAACAGGTGTTTATGTAGTGTTGGCAGGTGTTTATGTAGTGTTGGCAAGTACTAACAGGTGTTTATGTGGTATTTGCAGGTGTGGTTCAAGAACCGTCGGGCCAAGTGTCGTCAGCAGCAGAAGCAACAGGCGGCGGGGGCGGAGAAGACTCCGAGAACAAAGAAGGTGGCCAAGTCCCCGCCCCCCTCCTCCACACAGACGTCGCAGCCCTCGGGACAGACTACCACCGGAGGTGTGGGCGCAACCGCTACGCCACCGCCGTCAGGGGGCGGCCATAGAGACGCCTCGCCACCTTCACCGCCGCCCTCCGTCAGCTCGGCCCCGCCCCTGCCGCTCACCCCGTCCTCCACTGCCCCGACCTCCTACAACCCTATCTGGTCTCCAGCAGCTATACCGCCTGCGGGATCGGCGTCCATCCCACCTATGGGAGACCTGATGACGCCGCCGTGCCTGGACCGTGGCGGCTATGGCGGTGTAAGTCAGCAGGCGGCGGCGGCGGCGGCCTGCTACCAGAGCTACGCCGCCCCCTCTTACTACTCCAACATGGACTACCTCACACCCATGTCACACTCTCAGATCAACGTCCCGGTGAGTCACCCGCGTCCCTCCTCACAATAAATCCTGACAACCTTTATACAGTATACTCCCCCATCCTGATGTCTCTTATATAATTTGTTTTAACATGATAAGTAATAAAATGTTTTACTGTGGCTGCAGGTGAGCTCCATGGCTTCTCTCAACCCTATGGGAGGCGGCGGCGGGCAGCAGATGTCCCACTCGGCTGGTTCAGGGTTGGGGTCCTCACTGGTGTCCTCGTCCCTGGGAACCTCCTCGCTGGGGTCTGCGGGGTCCCTGGGGTCTAGTCAGTCTCTCAGCCCCAGGACCCCGCCAACAGTCAACTCCCTCACGCCCCTGCCGCCAGACTGCCTCGAGTACACGGACAAGAACACGGCCGCCTGGAAGTCCTACCAAAGTTTCCAAGTGTTGTGAGCTGCCACATGATAAAGGCCCCTACGAGATAACCTCAAGTGAAATGAAAAAAAAAAGTCAAAAGTTAGCAAGAAACAGAATGATAACTTTGGAATGTTAACCTGCCTGCCTCACCTGTCGCTTCCACGGGCTAGCAGGTGAGGAGGGGGGAATCGGCCACTGGCATCACTCTGCCCTCACCTCACACGTATCAACCCTCAGAGATATAATCATACATGACGGGCCAGGAAGTTAATAGTGCCATTATGCAGTGTTTGTGTCAGGTAAAGCTGGTCACCTGTGCTCCTCCCATCATGCCACTCCTCAGATGTTCTCTCCGTGTCTCTTTATCTACCTGGCGTCACTGCCAGGTAAACTCTCTCTATCTACCTGGCGTCACTCCCAGGTAAACTGTCTATCTACTTGGTGTTACTCCCAGGTAAACTGTCTCCTATGTACCTGGCGCTATTCCCAGGTAAACTGTCTATCCACCTGTTGTTACTCCCAGGTAAAATGTCTGTCTACCTGGCGTTACTCCCAGGTAAAATGTCTGTCTACCTGGCGTTACTCCCAGGTAAACTGTCTCTTTCTACCTGGCGTTACTCCCAGGTAAACTGTCTATCCACCTGGCGTTACCTCCAGGTAAACTGTCTCTTTCTACCTGGCGTTACTCCCGGGTAAACTGCCTATCCACTTGGCGTTACTCCCAGGTAAACTGTCTCTTTCTACCTGGCGTTACTCCCAGGTAAACTGTCTATCCACCTGGCGTTACTCCCAGGTAAACTGTCTATCCACCTGGTGTTACTCCCAGGTAAATTGTCTGTCCACCTGGCGTTACTCCCAGGTAAACTGTCTATCCACCTGGTGTTACTCCCAGGTCAACTGTCTATCCACCTGGTGTTACTCCCAGGTAAACAGGGCGGTTAAAGAGGACTTAAGTATATAGTTAGACGTGTCGACAATATTTAATGTTGAGTAGCCGTAGAAACTAGACAAGACAGTATTTTATTTTAGTTTCACTGTCTCTTTTTTGCCACATGTTATGAAAACGGCGGATAAGTTTGCTATGGGGCGGCTGTCAAATTCAGACATGCTATTTTGCCGTATTTTCTGTCTTTCAAAAGATGCTCACGGCAAAACAGCGTCTCTGTATGGACGGCTGGCAGGTTGGGTGTGTTGACAGGACTACTGGCTCACGGCAACACCTCCACATCGTTTTATTTATAAGCAAAGTATTACATTAACTTAGAACAATTACTTGTTGTAAATAATTGGTTAATGTTTTAGAAATGAAAATGTTTTGGACTGTTAGATACAGCTAAAATAATTTATGGTGTGGTTTAGTTTCATAATGTGGTGGTGAGAGTTGGTGGTATACAGCCGTCTGTGTTGGTCGGTTCACCTCTGCGTGAAACCACATGGCGGTAAGGATATCAAATTCCGAGTTTAATGAATATATAACACAGGCGCAGCCGTGTGTAAAGAATCTTTGTTCTAGTTCAGTGAAATTCAGATTAAGTTCACAGTTGAGATGATTATGTAATGAGAATGTACGCCCTTTATCCCGCTCAGCTGAGTTGGAGGCAATTTAATATATATATATATATATATATATATATATATATATATATATATATATATATATATATATATATATATATATATATATATATATATATATATATATATATAGAATAATGAGACGTTCAGTACTGTACAGTATATCTTATTTGGTTGTCGGAAAAACAATACTTGGACTATGTGGCAGCACAAATGTCGGCATTCATGAGTGAGTTATCGTCCTCAACACACCACCACCCGGATGGTGACACAGAAATAACTCCAGAGTATATCAACGTGGCTACTTAAGTGTTAGCGAGCACTGGGGGTGGGTGCTCCGTACTGGCAACACTGAGATGGCGCTTGGGTATAAGAAGCATTAACTGGCACTACTGCACAATCGGCACCTCTGCACCACCACCCTCCGCCCTCAGCTGTGTGTGGGCGGAGGACCGTGAGTGAGGTGGTCACTGGCGCCCTGGCGGTCGGCGACCCTCACCAGGGTCCCCCTCCCTCTGCGCTCGTCCGGGTGGCGAGGCACTAGACCAGGCACTATGTAACATTGCTCCGGCAGGAGGAACACTCGACCCACTGGTTACATTTAAATTTTTAATGTCTGGACGCACACACACACACACACACACACACACACACACACACATACGTACATACATACATACATACATATACACACGCATACACACACAAACATACATATACATACATACACACACACACATATACACACACACACACATAAACACACATACACACACACACATACAGACACACACATATACACACACACACACACCTGGAATACACGTCTGTTTCGACCATATCAACATCTGTTACAGATGAACTATTTGCAAATGCGTTTGTTGTTGCAGCATCAAGAACAACAAGTACTGGGGGGTCACTGTGGACATTAAGGAAAACCGTCATTTGCATAACACACACGTGAACAAGATCACGTCCAGTCTGCTGCAGCCTGGGGTCAGTAGTGGCAGCCTGAAGCTTCAACACGTGGAGAAAAGCGGCCCACAGCAGCAGCAAAGTCTCCTTCATAGACTTGAGCTTAACAAACAAACTCTTACAACGGACCACTTCATCCCCCCAAAATGGTTAGAGTGAAAACACAACTGGGGCCTTAAGTGTATCAGGGTGAGAGGAAGTGTCTCAAGAGTGTTGTGGCAGGTCTTGAAATGTTTGGAAGTGGCAAAAATTACTAGGAGTTGTGTACTTAATATTGTTACACAGTGTACAGTTGTCTCCTGTTGGGCAAGTCACGGCAGCTCGGAGACACTGTACGGAAGTCATATCAGCAAATAGTGTGTAGGTCTTCCTTTGTTCACGTTTGTATTCTATTCCCTGTAAAGAGTAAACTTAGAACCACAGACATCAGATCATATATATTCCACATTTTACCGTATGCGTGAATGATATTTCTATTTCTATTACAAGTAGGAGAGCAGCAAGCAGAGGCAGGCGAGGGGCCCCCCACCCTGCTCAGGGGGGCCGCGGCTCGCCCGCCAGTAACGCATCCGCTCAACTCAAAGACGCACCAATTTGTACACACTTGGAATTACGTCGTTTTGAATTCCTAAGCCGCCGTGCGACACAGTTTAACTTGTCCTACTTTTAGAGGATGGTGTAGCCAATAAGTATAGACTAAATACCAGTAAACCATTACAGTAATGGCCAGGGTAGACTAGCGCGTCGTAGACTCTCTCGCCCTCAGCACTGGCAGGAAGCAGACGGTTTCAGCCTCCCGCTGTTGCTGCCTCCGACAGTTGACAGGTTTCACTGGTCACATCCTCGTCAGTAGTGCTTGTGGTCACGGGTTGTCGTCTGCTGGATATTTCTCCTCGACCATACGGATAATTTTACCGAAGGTGGGTCAGTGAGGTCACCTGTGTCCTGGAGGTTTATTAGCCCAGGTCGTGGACACTTACAGGTGATGCTGCTCTCATCCCTGACGCTGGCTGGGTCCCGCACACCTTCCGGGTCATATCATCAAGTAGTCCGAACAATGGTATTTAAAAGTGTCTCCAGTAATATTAATTTATATAACAAGTCTGTTTGTATCACATAACACAGACATTAAACCACTGGCTGTACACACTGGGCAGTTTATGACCGTACCAACACACTTCCTCTGACTCACCAAACAGAGAGGGAGTGTGTAGTCATGCGTGACCCAGCCAGTGAACCACCACCACCCGAGATCCACATGCTCGAGGATTCATATTCAAGACTCGCCCATCGTAGTGGACTTCGGTGTCACGATGTATAATGTCATGTTTTTATTTGTATCACGTGTAGATATTATTATTATCATTATTACTGCATCTAAGGGGGGTATTGTCAGCCACACTTTAGGCGAGAGATCAATATCAATCACATTCTTTCAAATTTTCACACTTTAAAGAAAAAATAAAAAAATCTTTTTTTTTCCTTTTACGGGGTTGGGTGATGTCCGATGTGTGTGTTGTTACTTAGACTACTGCTACACCGTAATGTTATATGAGCCAATCTTTGTATTATTATCATCGCTGCCTTTAGTCACCTGTTACACACTGACTGACCGGTGAGGGAAGTTTTAACATTGTCACCACCGGTTATAATATATATATATATATATCATTTAAATGTGCAATATATCATTATGTTGCTTCTCTTATCACCCTCTTTATTGCCACTAGTCCCGCGGTGTGAAGATTTAACACCACTGAATAATAAGACTGTAATACAGCAGCTCGCTCTTAATGTATTAATTCCGGTTTGTATTTTTTTTTAATATACGAGCAATAAAAACCGATGCATTTGCTAAACACATCATTACTTGTTTTTTATAAAAAAACCAAAAGTCGAAGGTGAATTTTACTTTATATTACGTTTTATGGTTGTGAAATAAATCTCTAATGAAAACTAACATTAACAAAACTCTTTATTTCAACGAGTGAGCGAGAGAAAGCGAATAAATTTAATAACTCAAACATATTTCAAATAAGACAATAACTTTTTTGTCAAATTATTTTTACCTTCTTCACAAACCATTTCATTACGTAACAACAACAACAGCCAATTATAAATACTTTTAATCTTCATACAAAAGGGACATAAAAAAATCAACTATGTCTAATAATTCCGCGACAAACTTTCATTAATAAAAAAAAATAGATCAATAAAATAAGCAGTCATTTTTTTCAGTGTCTGAACATGGCGCTGTATTCGTCAGGCTGAGAAGAAAATACCCAGTAAGTGTAGCCATGTTAATGTAAATATTTATTGTACATTTTGTAAATTCACTTTTCCCCGTTATTATAACACCTTCATCATATTAATAAATTGGTGTTGACGGCCTTAACGACTTTCTATTATCCTCATATATACCTGTATAATGCCTACCTGTGTATAATGAGTACGTGTGTGTATAATGCCTACCTGTGTATAATGAGTACCTGTGTATAAAATGACTACCTGTGTATAATGCCTACCTGTGTATAATGAGTACCTGTGTATAATGCCTACCTGTGTATAAAATGATTACCTGTGTACAATGAGTACCTGTGTATAATGAGTACCTGTGTATAATGACTACCTGTGTATAATGAATACATGTATGATGCCTGTGAATAATGGCTACCTGAATGATACCTGTGTGTATAATGATTATATCTAAGTATAATGACTACCTGTGTATACATTGACCACTTGTGTATGCCTACCTGTGTATACAATGACTACCTGTATGTTTGACCACCCGTGTGTATAATGACTGCGTATAATACCTACCCACAGTACAATACTCAGAAATTATAGAGTTGGGTAAATACATAAATTACAGGTTATTTCTATGATTAGATAAAATGATGTTTTTGTAGTGGTGGTAGTAATTATAGTAGTGGTGATTATTATTGGTAAATGGTAGATGTAACTGTTAATAGTAGATGGTGTAGTAGTTAGTATAGTAGTAGTAGTGGTGGTGGTGGTAGTAGTAGTGATGTTGGTAGTATTAATAGTAGTGGTAGCAGTTTCCATCAGTGGTTGTAGTAGTGGTGGTGGTAGGTAACAGTATCATTAATAGTATTCACTATAAGTTAGTGGTAATAGTAAACAATAATGGTAGTACTAATAAGAAAGTCTCTCACATCAACATTATCTTCAAATTTACACAAATGGTCAATGTTACTTAACCAGTGAACATAATCCTGGTTATTTCCACAACGAGGTTAAAGATCTACAGAGCCATGGATTACACCTGTTATTATTACTGAAAACTAATTAATTAAGAAGCCATCACTCATACCTGGCTTACGTATAGCTTGACTCTCCTTGGCTCGTTACATACCTTGAGAGAGCGTGTGTGAGTGAGTGAGTGAGAGAGAGAGAGAGTGAGAGTGTGTGTGTGTGTGTGTGTGTGTGTGTGTGTGTGTGTCCATCATACATGAGAGGAACAGAAAACACAAAATTACTCAGAAGATTTTATTATACAAGGACCGACTTTATTAACTCTAGTCGAACTGCGGTACAGCTGTTTGTGACGTCATAAGCAAAACAAAAGACCATTACTGAAGGTAGTTGTAACACGGTGGTTGTTACCTTGAAGAACTACTTGGATATAAAGGCGGTGATCAGCAGCGAGCGTCACTCAATAACACTCGCTCTTGGACAATCATCATCATTCACAAACATGATGTTATTCTTCAAAATCAAATAATTTTCTTCAAGCTCTAATTAATAAAAAAAACTTCACCTAAGAGCACATCCTGGTCAGCGACACACACACTCACCACCAAATCTCGGTAATAAATCACTGGCCAACCTAATTATGGCCCAACACACACACAATTGATGGAGGAACTAAACCAATAAGTAATTATAATAGTGAACAGAAAACTGCGGTGACCTGATGACGGCCAGGGCACCGGGGTCTTCAGTGCCACCAACACCTATGCTGGGCGTGGCACTCCTACCTCGCGGTCACCGCACAAGGAATAAACTACATTATTAAGGCGTTATACTGTACATAATGAACAAAGATCTCCCCAGCAACAGGTGTGTACATGAACTACGCAGGTGAGCGAGTCGCGCGGCTGTTTACCTGTAATTACCTGGAGCTGCTGACCCACCAACCTGACCCTTCACGACACACCCTCCCTACCACTCCATCCACCAACACCTGGCCTTCCCGACACTCCTCCACACAACCCACAGGTATATAGAGGTGCATAAGAGTCAGCAGGACAGGTGAGGGAGGAAGCAGGGGGTCGCTAGCAGGCAGGGTGGCGGGGGCATCACCTCAACAGCAACCTGAACTCAAGAACCATGTTGATTCTTCCGGGACCTACAATAACTAAGGTTTACTATGGATACAATATTCTTTTCTTTTTTTTTTTGGTTATTCAAGTAAACAATAACCAGCGCCTCACAACAAGAGACAACACATACCCTGACTTCCAAGTTAACTAAAACAACAACAAAAAACAAAAGACAATATGACTTTTTCACCTTATCAAAATAATGTCATGGTAAAGCTGAGTTGTTGATCGTCTTCACTCGAGTCAGGAGGGAGGAGGAGACCCATGGTAAAAACTCCACCACCACCACAAGTCATTACCGGAGGAATGAGATCAAACAAGTTGACTGAACCTCCTAACACACAAATAATAATAATAATAATAATAATAATAATAATAATAATAATAATAATAATAATAAAAATAAAACAGGGTGGTGTGGGGAGGGAGTGTGTTGACCTGGGGGGCGGAGTCTGTCCACCAGGTCAAAACATCATTCATGGAACACATTTGGGAAGTGTCATTCATATATTTATTATTATTATATATATATATATATACACAACAATGAATGACCTCACACAGACGTAACCAATTCATAATAATAAAAAGCTCAACTTTTCTCAAACTGTCTTACTCTTGACTTAGGAATCTTAAAAACTACATTATTAAGATTAATTAAATAATTATCATTACAAAAACGTATGATAAAAGAAAATCAATGAAGAAGAGAAACACGGAACAGCTATCACATAAATGGGCGTAATAATACATGTATAAATGTGTCTCAGTAAAGGTTATCACAAACAGTTTATATTATAAGAGAAGAAGTTAACTTACACAGGTAGGTGTTTCTCGCGGCTGTGAATAATGTTAAATTAGGTCAGGTGAGAGGGGGGTGAGGGAGGAGAGAGGGGTGGAGGAGGAGGAGGAGGAGGAGGAGGAGGAGGAGGAGGAGGAGGAGGAGGAGGAGGAGGAGGAGGAGGAGGAGGAGGGAGGAGGAGGAGGAGGAGGAGGAGGTGAGGAGGAGGAGGAGGAGGAGGAGGAGGAGGAGGAGGAGGAGGAGGAGGAGGAGGAGGAGGAGGAGGAGGAGGAGGAGGAGGAGGAGGAAGAGGAGGAAGAGGAGGAGGAGGAGGAGGTGGTGAGGTGAGGTGTGTGTGTGGTGGGGAGGGGGGGGGTAACAACACACCACCATCAACACACTTCACACACCCTACTTGGTCTTTCTTATCTTTGACTCGCCAGTTATCCTAAGACTTCTACCCCCAACACATATACCCTACTGGCTGGCTGGCTGGCTGGGTACATCAGGGCAAGAACTGGTGGCTCCAAAAATATACCCAAAAGGAGTTTTATTAGACTATACTACTGCAGAAGACCAAGAAAACACACACACACACACACACACACACACACACACACACACACACACACACACACACACACACACACACACACACACACACACACACACACACACACACACACACACACACACACACACACACACACACACACACACTCATTCATTTACTCACACACACACACACACACACACTCATTCATTTACTCACACACACACACACACACACACACACACACACACACCTTAACCCTTTCAAACACTTAACACTTCACCGCTACCATAAGAACCTAACAAACCACATAACTATAACATATATATATATATATACGTATACAAACACACTATGTACACAGCTTGGCTTGACATTTTAAAATCACCTCCTCCGCGCCACCATCACACTCCTCCGCACCCACCATCACACTCACTCCCGCACCCACCATCACACTCCTCCCGCACCCACCAGACACACTCACCCGCACCCCACCATCACACTCCTCCCACCCACCAACACCTCACACTCCACACCCACCAACACACTCCTCCGCACCCACCATCACACTCCCTCCGCACCCATCCTCCTCCGCACCCACCATCCTCCTCCACACCACCTCCACACTCACTCCGCACCCACCATCACACTCACTCCGCACCCTGTCACCTCCTCCACACCCTGCTCCCCACTCCTCCACACCCACCAACACACTAACTCACACCCTGCCCACCTCCTCCCGCACCCACCAACACACTCCTCCGCACCCACCATCACACTCACTCCGCACCCACCAACACACTCACTCCGCACCCACCAACACACTCACTCCGCACCCACCAACACACTCACTCCGCACCCACCAACACACTCACTCCTCCGCAGCCCAACAAGAAAATACAATTCACACTTTTTAATGAATTATAACTGGCTAACCGAGATCGCCCCCCCGCAGTTGACCCATCACAATTCGCGTGAGTGACGACAAGGTAACCCAGGATTGTGAGGGGATTGGCCAATTCAACATCAACGAAATGCAATGATTGTAACTGGCGATTTGTTAATAATAATAATAATAATAATAATAATAATAATAATAATAATAATAATAATAATAATAATAATAATAATAATAATAAATAATAACTGAACACAGCTTATAGATAGGAATACAAAGCTTAAAGAACAAAACAAAAAGCTAAATTAACCGAACGGAAAAGCTTGAACTGAACACAAAAGCTTAATCAACTGAACACAGTTTCATAACTGAACACAAAAGCTTAAATAACTCAACACAAAAGCCTGATTAACTCAACACAAAAGCATGATTAACTCAACACAAAAGCCTAAAGAACTAAACAATAAGCTTGATTAAACGAACACAAAAGCTTAATTAACCAAATTTACAACTTAAACGGTAGAACACACCTTGAAAAAGTGTCTTTCTTGAACTACTAATGCCACTACTACTACTACTACTACTACTACTACCGTCACTACTCAATGTGCAAACGTCCCAACATGCCGCCACCCACTCCGCCCCCATTCCCCATTTCTCAACCAGTCTTCACACTTTAAAATGAAATCAAAGTATAAACTGAATCTGAAAAGTACAAAACCAACCTATTAATTATGTTTTCCCTCACTATCTTCACGACAGACACTATCAGAACACCCTTCATCCTCTCCTCTTCTTCACCATCACTATCATTCTCACCATACGAACATACATTCTTACTCACTATACACCATACATCCACACCATTTACACAGACAGGTGAACCTCCCCCCCCCCACACACACACCCCCAAATATCCAACCAGCTATGACACCTGACCAGCTTGGACACCTGACCAGCTATGGCACCTGGACCAGCTATGGTTCCTGACCAGCTATGGCACCTGGACCAGCTATGGCACCTGGACCAGCTATGGAAACACCTGGAAGCAGCTCATCAACTTACAGACGTAGCCAGGTGTGTGAGAGCGTCTTGGGGAGGGGGGTACGAGATGTACGGCCTGGCGCCATTATCCCCAACACCCAGTATCAGAGAAGCGAGGGGAAGAGAGGGAGGGCAAGAGGGGAGAGAGGAAGGAGGAAAGGAAAGGGAAGGGAGGGAGGGAGGGAAAGGGAAGGGAATGGAAGGGAGGGTCTTCCGCTGTCACATGGATCAAAAACGGTAACATAAGAGCTGTACAAGGTGTGGTCACTGCAGGAGACAGAAAGACCTTTATTTCCCTCATCAACAACAGTGTAATATTACCGGTGTTAACAAGTAGATATATTTCTTTGATATGAATATAGAAAAAAGAAAAAAATACGTGATGGCACAGTTGAGAACACTACTACATCAGGGCCTAGCATTAATGACACACTGGAGTGTTAAGAGGTAAAATTTAATAATTGCAACGCTGGTATATAAAGTATTTGGTTGGGACGAGGAAGCGGAGAGACGCATCATTGGTCGTCACAGAGAGCCAACTTGAAGGGCGGCGAGGCGAGGGGCAGCGTCCACACTTCCCTTACACACGCTCTGGTTGTTCTCACAAGACTCCACTTTGTGTATGGTAAGACTCCACACGATATACTCCACATGGTATATAACCACAGGATCACTCCACACTTAACACACACACACACAATAGAGTTCCACTTGTGTACTTTTTGTTTTCATCACTAAGAGTTCAGTTGGCACTTTGTGATTCTACAACGATATAATTGTGGGCGGCAGTTTTAGTTGACGGAGGAGGTATGGGCGGCGGCCTGGGTGGATGCGGGCGGCCGTGGGCTTGGCCGTGGGCGTGGGGGGGAGGGGGCGGCGGCCAAACAGGACGGCTGTGTTGTGGAGAGTCAAAGTCGCACCGCCTGTAGAGAGGAAACAGTCAGTACACACTATGGCGCCCTTCACCCTTACACTATAACGAGGGTCTCATAGGCCTACAGTACACAAGGTCACTGCTCTCTGAAGCATTTCCACTTTTCCAACTTTAAAATTAGACGCCCAAACAGTAGCTGGGTCGACTGGGGGCGCCCCACTGACTCTACCTTTACTACCACTACAACCCACAACTTTACACTAACTCTCCCTAACAACATTATAGTCATTAATAACCAGTGGCTCACCTGACAGCTCAATGCTACAACTTGACATGGCCAGTGTCAGTCAAGCTACATCATTTAAGGGTTAGTGACTACCTATCTACAACTTGACAGGGATAGTGCCAACCTTGCTGTTACTTGGCAGAGGATGTACAGTATATTCACCTTGTACTTGAAGGGTGCAGGTGGAGGTGGACCTTGACCACGCCTACATGAGGGCGCACTTATCCTGGGCCTTAATGCTGGCCCTCGACACGTCTTGCTGGATCTGCTCGTCATCGTCGATACTGTAACACAAAATACAACTCCGTTACTAACAATCATCCGTTGCCAACACCTCGCGTTACTACCAGCTTCCGTTACTAACACCTCCCCTCTTATTACTTACATATACTATACACCTCGTTACCACCAAGTGTTACACCACGCTGGACCCTCTACGCGTTACCGACTTTCAAATACTGAGGTTATATTCAGTAGGAGTTTCTGACCTATTAATACGACTAAAATAATGACAAACACTTTAATGTATTGAGGGCGACGACAAACACGACTAGAGGGGGGGGAGGGAAGGGGGGGGGGGGATTATTACCTCAGGTTCTCTGCCCGACGTAAGAGGTGTGAGAAAAACAATATTAATAAGCAGCTTTTGTGTTTGGATCTATACACTCCCCACCTGCTCCATACCCCCACCACACCCTGCCCCATAAACCACACCACATTTTACCCTGCATCCACCAACCCCTGCCCCCCTGTAAACTCTACTCTGTAATCCTTTTCCGCTACCGCTCACAGGATGAGTGTGGGGTGCACAATAAAGTAGCCGTTGTAAGCAGCAAAATAAAAATCAAATCTGCTCCAAACCCCCCCCCCCATCTTCTCCTCCATAACGCCCCACACCCTCTTCGCCATACCCCCGCCACCTTCTACGTCACACCCCCACCCCCACTACCCTCTTACTCAGGTGTGTGTGGGGGCAACAGGGTTAAGCAGAAAGATACACGATAGAAAGGATTTATGACCACGTGTTAACACTACAGGGTGTCCATAAATGATTACCCCCAAAAACAGTATGCTCTCATGTTTTAATCAGGGTAATCATTTATGGACACCCTGTATATTTACCTCAACACCTTCGTCCAGTGTGTGTGTGTGTGTGTGTGTGTGTGTGTGTGTGAACCTCTGAGTCTAACACCATTACTATCACCACCTGCAACACCTAACACAACCACCACTATCACCACCACCACCACAGGCTCCTCCTCAATACTGCGTAAGGCTCCTGAGTAACACGTATACTATGAGGCAATGTATGAGTGACTGTATGAGTGACTGTATGAGTGTATGAAGGACTGTATGAGTGTATCAGGGTATGTATGAGTCTATGAATGTACAAGTGAATAAGTGTATGAGAGTATGAGGAAGTGTATGAAGGTACGTATTTTAGTCTATGAAGGAGTGTATGAGTGTATGTGGGAGTGTATGAGTGTGTATGTGGGGTGGTGTATGTGGGAGTGTATGGTGTGTGGGAGTATGATATGTGGGAGTGTATGAGTATGTGTGGGAATGTGTATGTGGGAGTGTATGGTGTATGTGGAGTGTGTGCAGTATAATGAAGTGAGATGGGGCAGTGTATGAAGGGTGTATAAGACGAGATTGAGAGGTGTGAGGGGGGGGGTTATGGTGTGTGAGGTGAAAGGTGAATGGGATGGTATGAAGGTGGTGGCGTGAGGTGAGTGGCGTGAGGGGTGGGTGGCGTGAGGGTGGGTGGTGTGAGGGCAGGTGGTGTGAGGGGCGGGTGGTGTGAGGGGCGGGTGGTGTGAGGGCAGTGGTGTGAGGAGGCGGGGTGTGAGGGGGCAGTTGGTGTGAGGGCGGGTGGTGTGAGGGGCCGGGTGGTGTGAGGGCAGGTGGTGTGAGGGCAGGTGGTGTGGGCGGGTGGTGTGAGGGCAGGTGGTGTGAGGCAGGTGGTGTGGGGGCGGGTGGTGTGAGGGGCAGGGTGGTGTGAGGGCGGGTGGTGTGAGGGCTGGGTGGTGTGAGGCGGGTGGTGTGAGGCGGGTGGTGTATGAGGGCGGGTGGTGTGAGGTGGGTGGTGTGAGGGCAGGTGGTGTGAGGGGCGGGTGGTGTGAGGGGCAGGTGGTGTGAGGGCCGGGTGGTGTGAGGGCCGGGTGGTGTGAGGGAGGCCGGGTGGTGTGAGAGGCAGGTGGTGTGAGGGGCCGGTGGTGTGAGGGGGGTGGTGTGAGGGGCGGGTGGTGTGAGGGCAGGTGGTGTGAGGGGCGGGTGGTGTGAGGGGCGGGTATGAGGGGCCGGGTGGTGTGAGGGGGGCGGGTGGTGTGAGGGGCCAGGTGGTGTGAGGGGCAGGGTGGGGTGTGTGTGGGGGCGGGTGGTGTGAGGGGCAGGTGGTGTGAGGGCCAGGGTGGTGTGAGGGCGGGTGGTGAGGGGGCAGGTGGTGTGAGGGGCGGGTGGTGTGAGGGGCGGGTGGTTAGGGGCAGGTGGTGTGAGGGCGGGTGGTGTGAGGGCAGGTGGTGTGAGGGCGGGTGGTGTGAGGCGGGTGGTGTGAGGGGGAGGCGGGTGGTGTGAGGCAGGTGGTGTGAGGGCCAGGTGGTGTGAGGGGCAGGTGGTGTGAGAGGCCAGGTGGTGTGAGAGTGGGTGGTGTGAGGGCAGGTGGTGTGAGGCGGGTGGTGTGAGGGCAGGTGGTGTGAGGGCGGGTGGTGTGAGGGCCAGGTGGTGTGAGGGCCAGGTGGTGTGGGGTTGGAGTGGTGTGGGGGCGGGTGGTGTGAGGGCGGGTGGTGTGAGGGGCAGGTGGTGTGAGGAGGTGGTGGTGTGAGGGCAGTGGGGGCAGGGTGGGGTGTGGGGGCAGGGGTGGTGTGAGGGCAGGTTGGTGTGTGAGGCAGTGTGTGAGAGGCCAGGTGGTGTGAGAGGCAGGTGGTGTGAGGGGCGGGTGGTGTGAGGGCAGGTGGTGTGAGGGGCGGGTGGTGTGAGGGGGTGGGTGGCGTGGGGGGGGGAGGCAAGTGGCTGGGACGGCAGGAGGGGCGGCGGTAGAGAGGCCACATGTTTAAACACGTCCAGCACGCGCATTACCGCCCCAGGCTAATCTCTTGATGGAGCGCGACGCACCCCGTCACAACAGGCCCCTCGCCCGTCACGCCGTCCCCGCCTCCGTCACGCCGTCACCCAGGGGCCAAGACCGCGGTGGGGACGGCGCCGGGATCGCCCCTGGTGCTGGGGGAGGAGCGGGGGTTGAAGACTCCACAGGACCGCTTGCCATTTTCCACACCATGAATATTTGAACGAGTTTTGATAGTGGCTCCCAGAGTGACCCCCAGCACTCTCACCTTCCCCCTCCCTCACACCCCAGCTCCTCCTCAGCCCCTTCCTCACACCCAGCTCCTCCCTCAGCCCCTTCCTCTTTCCTTCCCCAGCTCCTCCCTCTCCCCTTCCTCACACCTCAGCCCCTTCCTCACACCCCAGCTCCCTTCCTCACACCTGACCCTCACATTTCTCTCTCATAACCTTCCGTACACCACAACACAGACTCATGACGGGGGGCGTGGATCTGATGAGTCTTTTTCAACCACCTGGGACTTCTTCACCCTTAATAGTCGCTGTCCTCTGAGGTCCACCTTCAAGGAGGAGGAATCACTGGCAGCCAAGGACCATAATCGTGTATATAGGGCCATAGGAGAGGGGCCTTCAGTAAATAATGGTCCTGGTGTTTTAGGGGTGTCAGTGTGAGGGCCAGGACCATTATCCCACAGCAGAAGGAAAGTTTTAAGACACACACACACACACACACACACACACACACATGCTCTACACGGTGTAAGTGTTTGTTTGGTACAGCCAGTCACTGTAGGAGAACTGAGATGGGCAGGAATAACAGGTGGGCAGGAATAACAGGTGGGCAGGAATAACAGGTGGGCAGGAATAACAGGTGGGCAGGAATAACAGGTGGGCAGGAATAACAGGTGGGCAGGAATAACAGGTGGGCAGGAATAACAGGTGGGCAGGAATAACAGGTGGAGCAGGAATAACAAGTGAGCAGGAATAACAGGTGGGCAGGAATAACAGGTGGGCAGGAATAACAGGTGGGCAGGAATAACAGGTGGGCAGGAATAACAGGTGGGCAGGAATAAAAGGTGGGCAGGAATAAAAGGTGGGCAGGAATAAAAGGTGGGCAGGAATAACAGGTGCGCAGGAATAACAGGTGGGCAGGAATAACAGGTGGGCAGAATAACAGGTGGGCAGGAATAACAGGTGGGCAGGAATAACAGGTGGGCAGGAATAACAGGTGGGCAAGAATATTAGGTTGGGCAAAGAATAACAGGTGGGCAAGAATATTAGGTGGATAAGAATAACAGGTGGGCAGGAGGAATAACAGGTGGGCAGGAGAATAACAGGTGGGCAGGAGAATAACAGGTGGGCAGGAATAACAGATGGGCAGGAATAACAGGTGGGCAGGAATAACAGATGGGCAGGAATAACAGGTGGGCAGGAATAACAGATGGGCAGGAATAACAGGTGGGCAAGAATAACAGGTGGGAAAGAATAACAGGTGGGCAGGAGGAATAACAGGTGGGCAGGAATAACAGGTGGGCAGGAATAACAGGTGGGCAGGAATAACAGGTTGGGCAGGAATAACGGTGGGCAGGAATAACAGGTGGGCAGGAATAACAGGTGGGCAGGAATAACAGGTGGGCAGGAATAACAGGTGGGCAGGAATATTAGGTGGGCAGGAATAACAGGTGGGCAGAAATAACAGGTGGGCAGGAATGACAGGTGGGCAGGAATAACAGGTGGGCAAGAATATTAGGTGGGCAAGAATAACAGGTGGGCAAGAATAACAGGTGGGCAAGAATAACAGGTGGGCAGGAATAACAGGTGGGCAGGAATAACAGGTGGGCAGGAATAACAGGTGGGCAGGAACAACAGGTGGGCAGGAATAACAGGTGGCTAAAGAGACTCAGCTGGTGATAGTATTCAAGCAGATGGATAAATTCTTCCTCACCGCTTGCACCACGCCTCAGGACCCCCTCGTATGTCTCAGCTGCAGGGAGACGGTGTGAGGGCAGGTTATGTGCATGATGTTGAATGTTCCTTCCTGGATCTATAATATATGTCTGTCTGTTAATCTGTCTGTCTGTCTGTATGAATGTGTCTGTATTTATCTCTCTCCCTCCTTCTCTCTTTGCCTGTGTCTGTCTTTGTCTATCTCTGTTCGTCCGTTTGCCTGTACGTCCGTCCGTCCGTCTGTCTGTCTGTCTGTCTCACCTACAGTACACAACAAAACGGTAAACGGTGTAATTGTAGGTCTTCTCTTATACTGTACCTTATACCTTATACTGTACCCTGGACCTTATACTGTACCCTGGACCTTATACTGTACCCTGGACCTTATACTGTACCCTGGACCTTATACTGTACCCTGGACCTTATACTGTACCATAAACCTTATACTGTACCCTGGACCTTATACTGTACCCTGGACCTAATACTGTACCATAAACCTTATACTGTACCATAAACCTTATATACTGTACCCTGGACCTTATACTGTACCCTGGACCTAATACTGTACCGTAAACCTTATACTGTACCATAAACCTTATTCTGTACCCTGTCCTGTACCTTTATACTGTGCCATATACCTTTTACTGTACCCTATACCTCATACTGTACCCTGGACCTTATACTGTACCTATACCTTATACTGTACCGCATACCCTGGGGGAAGAGCTTAATACCCTGGGGAGTGGAAGGGGTTGTGGGGAGGAGGAGATGAGGGAGGTCGTGGGTGGGAGGAGGGAGGAGAAGAGAAAGAGGTGGGAGGAAGAGGAGGAAGAAGAGGTGGGAGAGAGAGAGAGGTGGGAGGAAGAGGAGGAAGAAGAGGTGGGAGGAAGAGGAGGAAGAGGTGGGAGGAAGAGGAGGAAGAAGAGGTGGGAGGAAGAGAAGGAAGAAAGAGGTGGGAGGAGAGAGAAGGAAGAAGAGGTGGGAGGAAGAGAAGGAAGAAGAGGTGGGAGGAAGAAGGAAGAAGAGGTGGGAGGAAGAGGAGGGGAAGAAGGTGGGAGGAAGATGTTGTTGGATCCTCCTCCTTCAGCGTGATCAGCAGGGTAGGGTCAGGTGGCTGCTGCTGTAATTCTATAGGGCAGGGGCAGGGCGGGGAGGGCAGGGCAGGGGGTGGGGGAGGGGCAGGGGTGTGGGGAGGGCGGGGGTGGGGCAGGGTGGGGCAGGGCGGCCCTCTCCCTCCCCTTCCTCCCCGCCCCGCTAAGCGCCAGGTGAGGGACCGAGTACGAGAAGGAGCCCTACACGGCCTCCTCACTATCTTCACTACCCTCACTATTCACTAGCCTCACCAGCTTCACTACCTCACTAACTTCACCATCCTCACCTCCTACACCACTCCCAGTCACCACACACCCTTACTCCTAGTCACCACTACTGAGAGAGAGAGAGAGAGAGAGAGAGAGAATACTTGAATTCACACTCAGAAACTGAACTCATCGTAGCCTATGAAGCCAAAATGGCCCAGTCATCATCCTGTGAATTCAATCCTTGTATTCAACGCTATAATCTCATCATCCTAATCATCATTATCACTATCAATCTCCTCCCCATCATCTTAAACACCACCATTATCACCACAACTATCACCATCACTACATGAGGCTGCTTTGAAGGTGTTAAGCTATACAATTAACCTGTACACTAACCTGGCCTTTACCTGCAGGGGGGCAAAACAGTGGCTTTTAAGCCACCACCACTAACCACTATACCAGCACTAACACACTATCACCACCACTACCATCACCACCACTACCACCATCACCACCACTACTACCATCACCACCACTACCACCACCACTACTACCATCACCACCCACCATCACCACCACTACTACCATCACCACCACTACTACATCACCACCCTACCACCATCACCACCACTACTACCATCACCACCCACTACCACCATCACCACCATTACACCATCACCACCCACTACCACCATCACCACCACTACTACCATCACCACCCACTACTACCATCACCACCCACTACCACCATCACCACCACTACTACCATCACCACCCACTACTACCATCTCACCCACTACCACCATCACCACCCACTACCATCACCAACACTACTACCATCACCACCCACTACCACCCACCACCACTACTACCATCACCACCATCACCACCACTACTACTACATCACCACCCACACCATCACCACCACTACTACCATCACCACCATCACCACCACTACTACCATCACCACCCACTACCACCATCACCACCCCAATACCATCACCACCACTACCATCACCACCCAGCACCACCATCTACCACTACTACCATCACCACCCACTACCACCATCACCAACCACTACCACCATCACCACCCACTACCACCATCACCCACTACCACCATCACCACCACTGCTACCATCACCACCATCACCACCACTACCATCACCACCACTACCACCATCACCACCCACTACCACCATCACCACCACTACTACCATCACCACCCACTACCACCATCACCACCACTACTACCATCACCACCATCACCACCACTACTACCATCACCACCACTACCACCATCACCACCCACTACCACCATCACCACCACTACTACCATCACCACCACTACCACATCACCACCACTACTACCATCACCACCCACTACCACCATCACCACCACTACTACCATCCACCCACTACCACCATCACCACCCTCTACCATCACCACCCACTACTACCATCCACCACCACCATCACCACCCACCACCATCACCACCACCACTACCATCACCACCCACTACTACCATCACCACCACCATCACCACCACTACTACCATCACCACCCACTACATCACCACCACTACCATCACCACTACTACCATCACCACCACTACCACCATCACCACCACTACTACCATCACCACCACTACCACCATATTTCCTGAATTATGACCACCCCAAACATCGTATAACTGTAACCCACCAAGGATGACTGACCTGACCTGACCTGACCTGACATGACCTAACCAAACACATGTCTACTTCGTCGTTTTCATTTTTTCAGACACCTCACCTGGCAGTCAACCCATACTAGTGTTGTGAGGGTGAGGAAGGGAGGAACACCCCCTCTCACCTTTCAAGCCACTCCCCCCCCTCCTAACCCCTCTCCCTCTCAACACCTGATCTGTCACCCCTGCTCCCCCATCCATAACACACCACATTACTCGTATGCAACAGCCCCACCTTCCCCAACCCTCCTACCCCATCACCACAACCCAACTCTCCCTGCTCCCACAACACCTGATCAAATACCCCCACACTTAACTCCACACCACCACAACTATACCCCCACCACACCATACCCCACACACCACACCATACCCACACACTACAACATGCCATATCCACACACATAGCACCAGACCCCCACCCACCCACACTAAACCAGACCCCACACACAGACCAATAAAAGCGCGGTTTAAAACAATGTATGGAACAACGAGGTGTGAGAGATAAAACTGAACGCTGAACAACACAACGTCTGGAAAAACAAAGCCCATGGAACAATACAGAGTGGAGTGGAACAGAAATGGGTGGAACAACGCGATGTGGAACAAAAGAGTACCAGGACGCGGTGGAACAATATATGGAGTGCGTGGAATAATATGTGGAGTGAGTGGAACAATATGTGGATGCGTGGAACAATGTGTGGAGTGCGTGGAATAATATGTGGAGTGCGTGGAACAACGAGTAGAAACAAGTGCAATTGAAGTTAACAGCGGCGGGTGTGGAACAACAGGTGGAACAATAATACAACTTCATGCTAAACAAAACTGGAACATCACAGGGAACAAAAGGGAACATGTGGAACAAATATGCAGTAAAATGTGGAACAAGAGCCGCGGTGGATTTCGAGTTAGGAGTAGTACAATGGACCGTGGAACAATATGGAGAACTCCTTCCTCGTCAACATGTAGTGGAACACAGGAGGGTGGAACACATACACTGTTATGGTGAGAAGGGGAACATACACCTGGGGTGGGGGGAGGGGAGGACATAACAAGACTACCACTGTAAAATAAAAAATAAATAAAAAAAGTGATATCCACACAGGTCCCCACCAGCCCCTTCTCCATAACAACAACAATAATAATAACAAAAATAATAACAATATTAACACCAATAATAATAATAATAAATAATATAAATAAGTAATAATAATAATAAATAATAACTTCAACAACTCCGGGAGTCTACAACTAACTTACACCTGTACTGGTCATTACAAACACCTACAGTTATCTATCTGTAATGTGCCTGAAATGCTCTAGACTACAGCTGTAAGATACAAAAAAGGACATACGGCTCTGTATCTAAAGGCCTTACGGGAGAATACAGACACTAAGTTCACCAAGTTACAAAATACTTTACATAAATCGCGTTGAATAATAGGTGGATTACGTGAGAGTTATAGGGTTATATTAGTACTTAGCTCATTTACAGGTAATTAAAGATGTGTTGGTTAATTGTTAGGTGGATCCAGGTAAGGTTTACATGTACGTATGGATAGATAGCACGCACATGCAGATACACACATATAGAACAGACACACGCACAGATATACAGACACACTACCGCACAGACAGACAGACAGACAGACACACACACCGTAGTCATATCACCAGCCAACACTAAGTACATGAGTGTAGAATCTATCAGAGAAAGACAAAAAGTTAACTTAAGCTGTAGAACCAACCACAGATGGTCCCCTCTCTCCTCCTCTCTTCCCTTTCCCGTCCTTCCTTTTCCCTCTTCCCTCCTTAGATCTCACCCTTCTACTTTTGTGTCCTTCCCTTCCCTTCCTTTCCTTTTCTCCCCCCCATTCATTCTCTCACTCTTTCTCTCTCTGTTGGTTACCTCTCATATCCCTCCTCTTTCAACGCCCTCCCTCCCTTTCACTTCTCTCTTTCATCTTCCTTCCTTCTCTCTCATCCCTTCCTCCTTTCTATCTTTCATCTCCCTTACTACTCCCTCTCCCTCCCTTATCTCTCTCTCTCTCATCTCCCTCTTCCATCTCAGTGAGGAGAGCGGCGCAGTTGTCCTCCTCTATCTAGTTGTTATAACACAGCTAATATCGCCGGGAACAAAGTCCATCAAGACCTGACAAATAATCTCTCTTCAGCGCTGAGCTAAGACACCCAGCCACCCAGGACAAATTTGCTGCGCCGACCACCACTACCACCCGCCCACCACTGCCGACCACCACTCCGCCCACCACTGCCGCCCGCCCCGACACCAACCGTCTTAGTAAACAAGTCGATGTTCACCCCAATGTCTTCCGCCCGGCCGAGAGACGACGCCCAAGCATAATGGAATATTAATATTGTAGCGGCCACAGAGAAACAATAATTGTAATAACAACATCAAAGGCCGGATTCTAACGTAGGCTCCATTATTTCGCTCTGTCTTACAGTTCCCCAGGGGCTTGGCTTCCCCGTTCACCAATCAGCCCGCCAAACACCCGAGCGGTTTGGCTTACCCACCTAAACGCCGCCTCTCAATAGTATACAAGCCCATTAACACGCCAGCCAATCGTGGCACGACCCTCAAACATAGCGACCAATGGGAGACCGGCCCAGCACAGCTCGGCCCGCAGACGGACACGCCCCCTCTGACCGCAGCCAATCAAAAGACAATGGCTGGGGCGGGGAGAGAGGGAGGGAGAGGGAGGCTGGTAACCATAGCTACAAAGGCCAAGAAAACTTGCCTCGTAAAACCAGATATATTGTTTCTTCTTTTTGTGTGGATAACAAAAACTATCTCTTAACTTGCATGTCAGACAGGAATGTATCTTTTGAAGCTAAATCTGACATGTGAGACGCCATAATAAAATGAAAATTATCAAGAGGGACGGCACAGACTTGCTCCTCGGCCAGTAAGCCAGGAGGCGGCCGGCCACCTTGACGGGGTAAATAAGAGAAGAATACGGAGGAGTCAAGGAACACACCGCCCGGCCGAGGCGCCACACCATCTTTAAGGTGGCCCGGTCCCACCCTAAAAGGGAACAGGTTTTTACCAGCCAGCCAGCCAGGGCCGAGGACCTGAGGTTCTCTTACACGGCCTCTCACCCACACACACACACACACACGGCGCTCACCACACACACACACACACACGGCGCTCACCACACACACACGGCGCTCACCTAACACACACACACACACACACACACACGGCGCTCACCTAACACACACACACACACGGCGCTCACCACACACACACACACCTGCGCTCACCACACACAGCGCTCACCTAACACACACACACACACACACGGCTCACATAACACACACACACACACACACACAGCTCACCTAACACACACACACAGCCTCATACACACACACACACACACACACACACACACAGTAGCTCACCTTACACACACACACACACACACGGCGCTCACCTAACACACACACACAGCGCTCACCTAACACACACACACACAGCGCTCACCTAACACACACACACGCACACACGCACGCACACATACACACACGCACACACACCAGGCACACCCTAACACACACACACACACACACACACTAACACACACACACACACACACACACAGCTCACCTAACACACACACACACACACACACACACAGTTATCACCTAACACACACACACATCACCTAACACACACACACACGCTCACCCTAACACACCCACACACACACACGGCCTCACCTAACACGCACACGCACACGGCGCTCACCTAACACACACACACACGCTCACATACACACACACACACACGGCGCTCACACACGCACCTAACACACACACAAACAGCGCTCACCTAGCACACACTCCGCTCACCTAACACAATAACACACACACACACATACACACACACGCACACACACACACACTCACCTAACACACACACACACAGCTCACCCTAACACACACACACACACACGGCTCACCTAGCACACACACGGGCTCACCTACACACACACAAACCACTCACTCACACAGGCACTCCTACACACACACACACACACACGGCTCACCTAACACACACACACACACACACACACCGGCGCTCACCTCCACACACACACACACGGCGTCACCTAACACACACACACGGCGCTCACCTAACACACACACACGGCGCTCACCTAACACACACACACACACACACGGCCTCACCTAACACACACACACACACACACACTCGGGCTCACTTCACACACGGGCTCATTAACACACACTCGGCGCTCACCCAACACACACACACACACACACACGGCGCCCACCCAACACACACACACACACACGGTGCCCACCCACACACACACACACACACAGCCACCTAACACACCTGGCGCCACCCAACACACACACACACACGGCGCTCACCAACACACACACACACCGGCGCCTCACCTAACACACACACACACACACACAGGCGCTCACCTAACACACACACACACGCCTGCCCACACACACACACACACACACACACACACGGCGCTCACCTAACACACACACAACACTGGTGCTCACCTAACACACACACACACACACACACACACACACGGCGCCCACTCTAACACACACACACACGGGCTCACCTAACACACACCACGGCCTCACTTGCGCTCAACACACACACACACACGGCGCTCACCAACACACACACACGGCGCTCACCAACACACACACACACACACGGCGCTCACCTAACACACACACACACACACACGGCGCTCACCTAACACACATACATTATATACAATGGCAACGCTCACCTAACACACACACACACATACACGGCGCTCACCTAACACACACACAGACACACGGTGCCCACTTAACACACACACAGGCGCTTCACCTAACACACACACACACACACACACGGCGCCCACCTAACACACACACACACACACACACGGCGCTTCACCTAACACACACACACACACACACACGGTGCTCACCTAACACACACACACAGACACACGGCGCCCACCTAACACACACACACACACACACACACACACAGGCGCTCACCCAACACACACACACACACACGGTGCTCACCTAACACACACACACACGCCTCACCCAACACACACACACACACAGACACATCATGCCCACCTAACACACACACACACACACACGGTGCCCACCTAACACACACACACACACGGCGCTCACCTAACACACACACACACACATGGCGCTCACCCAACACACACACACACACGGCGCTCACCTGACACACACACACACGGTGCTCACCTAACACACACACAGACACACGGCGCTTCCACCACACACACATTCATTGTCACGGTGCTCACCTAACACACACACACACAGACACACGGCGCCCACCCACACACACACACGGTGCCTCACCCAACACACACACACACACAGGCCCCACACACACACACACACACACGGCGCCCACCCAACACACACACACGGCGCCCACCCAACACACACACACACACACACGGCGCTCACCCAACACACACACACACGGCGCTCACCTACACACACACACACACACTGGCGCTCACCCACACAAACACACACACACACACGGCGCCTCACCCACATACACACACACACGGTGCTCACCTAACACACACACACACACACACACGGTGCTCACCCAACACACACACACACACACACACACACGGCGCTCACCTAACACACACACACACACACACACACACACACACGGCGCTCTCACACACACACACGGTGCTCACCCAACACACACACACACACACACGGTGCTCACCCAACACACACACACACACACGGCTCACCTAACACACACACACACACACATGGCGCCCACCTAACACACACACACACACGGCGCTCCACCTAACACACACACACACACACACGGTGCTCACCTAACACACACACACACACACGGCGCTCACCAACACACACACGGTGCTCACTCAACACACACACACTAACACACACACACACACACACACACACACACGGTGCTCACCTAACACACACACACACGGGCGCTCACCCAACACACACACACTGCCCACCCAACACACACACACACGGCGCTCACCCAACACACACACACACACACACACACGGCGCTCACCTAACACACACACACACACGGCGCTCACCTAACACACACACACACACACACGGCGCTCACCTAACACACACACACACACGGCGCTCACTTCAACACGCACACACACACACACGGCGCCTACCTAACACACACACACACACATACACACGGTGCTCACTTAACACACACACACACGGCGCTCACCTAACACACACATAGACACACACGGTGCTCACTTAACCACACACACGGTGCTCACACACACACACACACACGGCGCTCACCTAACACACACAGACACACACGGCGTACTTAACACACACACACACACGGCGCTCACCAACACACACACACACACGGCGCTCACCTAACACACACACATGCTCACCTAACACACACACACACGGCGCTCACCTAACACACACACACATACACACGGTGCTCACCCAACACACACACACACACACACACACACGGCGCTCACCTACACACACGGTGCTCACTACACACACACGGCGCTCACCTAACACACACACATACACACGGCAGCTCACCTAACACACACACACACACACACGGCGCTCACCTAACACACACACACACACACACACGGTGCTCACCTAACACACACACACACACACACCGGCGCTCACCAACACACACACACAGGGCTCACCTAACACACACACACACATACACACGGTGCTCACCTAACACACACACATACCCACACGGCGCTCACCTAACACACACACACACACACACGGCGCTCCACCTAACACACACACACAGGCGCTCACCTAACACACACACACATACACACGGTGCTCACCTAACACACACACACACACACACGGCGTCACCTAACACACACACACACACACGGCGCTCACCCAACACACACACACATACACACGGTGTGCCCACCTAACACACACACACACACACACACACCGGCGCTCACCTAACACACACATACACACACGGCGCTCACCTAACACACACACATACAACACACATGCGCCTCACCAACACACACACACACACACACACGGCGCTCTAACTAACACACACACACACGGCGCTCACCTAACACACACACACACACAGGGCGCTCACCTACACACACACACACACACACACACGGCGCTCACCCAACACACACACACACACGGCGCTCACCTAACACACACACACACACATCTGCGCCTACCCAACACACACACACACACACACGGCGCTCACCCAACACACACACACACACAGACACACACGGCGCCCACCTAACACACACACACACACGGCGCTCACCCAACACACACACACACACACACATACACACGGCGCTCACCTAACACACACACACACGGCGCTCACCTAACACACACACACACACACACGGCGCTCACCTAACACACACACACACATACCACGGCGCTCACCTAACACACACACACGGCGCTCACCTAACACACACACACACACGGCGCCCACCTCCACACACACACACACACACGGTGCCCACCCACACACACACACGGCGCCCACCCAACACACACACACACGGCGCCCACCCACACACACACACAGACACACGGCGCTCACCTAACACACAGACACACATACACACGGCGCCCACCTAACACACACACACACACGGAGCCCACCCCACACACACACGCCGCCCACCTCACACACACACACACACACACACACACACACACGGCGCCCACCCCACACACACACACACGCCGCCTCCACCCACACACACACACACACACACACACACAGCGCTCACCTCACACACACACACGGCTCACCTAACACACACACACACACACACACGGCGCTCACCTCACACACACACACACACACAAGGTACCACCTAACACACACACACACACACACACACACACACACACACACACACACACACACACACACACACACACACGGTGCTCACACACACACACACACACGGCGCTTACCCACACACACACACGGTGCTCACCTAACACACACACACACACACACACGGCACCAACACACACACACACACACACACACACACACACGGTGCTCTACCCAACACACACACACACACACATGTAAAGGCAGCCCTGTACCGTCTCTACATGCTACGAAGACTTAGGTCACTTGGGACACCCACGCCAGAGGCTGAGGACCATCTACAACGCCTTTATTTTCCCCAACTAACGTATGCGTCACCAGCCTGGTCGTCTTCAACTCCACCCAACAACGTCAGCTAGAGAAGGTACAGAAAAGGCCTGCAGAATCATGCTCGGCGCAGAATACCCGGCTACATCAACGCTCTCTCCACCCTGGAAATGCCATCCTTCAGTGACTTCCACCACCAAGCAATGGAAAGGTTTGGCAGTGGACTACTGCACCACCCTCGTCATCGCCACCTCCTGCCACCTTGCCCCCACCCACCTCGAGCAGTCCGCCACTACAACAAAATTCAGCCCAAGAGCCTGCACCGATAGATATAAGAACAGCACCATCCCATCTATTGTTAAAATAATTAACAACTCCTGATTTATGTACTGTACAGCCCTTGTAAATGTATTCAATGCATATTATATCATTATGTCTCAATCAAATGTAAGTCTGTATATTTTCAGCCACCGGCTGCAACTCTATTAATAAACCGTTTATTATTATTATTACATACACACACACACACACACACACACGGCGCCCACCCCACACACACACACACGGCGCCAACCCCACACACACACACACACACACACACGGCGCCCACCACACCACACACGGCGCCCACACACACACACACGGCGCCCCACACACACACACACACACACACACACGGCGCCCACCTCACACACACACACACACACGGGCCCACCTCACACACACACGGCGCTCACCCCACACACACACACACACACACACACACACACACGGCGCCTCACCCCACACACACACACACACACACACACACACGGCGCCCACCTCACACACACACATACACACACGGCGCTCACTCACACACACACACACACACACACACAGCACACACACACATACACACACACACACACACACACACACACACACCTCAGGTGAACTCGAAGATGTACTACTTAACTTGACTTATGGTGATATGAAATGATCAACACACACTAAACTCAGTGTGTGTGTGTGTGTGTGTGTGTGTGTGTGTGTGTGTGTGTGTGTCAGGTGGTGAGGGTCGAGAGAATAAGAAATAACAATCTATCGATACACCATTTTTCCTCACTTCCTTCACTTTCCTTCTTCCCTTCCTAATCTTTCTCTCCTTCCTCTCTCCCCCCCTGTCTCCTCTCTCCTACATTACCTGTTTGAATAATACGGTAATGAGGAAAGGATGAGGCCAGTAATCCTCTCCAGTATGATCCATCCCCAGTATGATCCATCCTCAGTATGATCCACCTTAGTATGATCCACCTCTAGTATGATCCACCTCTAGTATGATCCAATTCTAGTATGATCCAATCTATAGTATGATCCAATTCTAGTATGATCCACCCTAGTATGACCCACCCCTAGTATGATCCATCCCTAGTATGATCCACCTTAGCATGTTCCACCCATAGTATGATCCACCCCTAGTATGATCCATCGTGACCCACTAGTATGATCCACCCCTGTATGATCCACCCCTAGTATGATCCACCCTAGTATGATCCAATTCTCAGTGTGATTCACCCCCAGTATGATCCACCCCTAGTATGATCCACCCCTAGTATGATTCACCCCCATGATCCAACTCTAGTATGATCCACCCTAGTATGATCCACCCTAGTATGATCCAATCAGTATGTTCCAACCTATAGTATGATCCACCCCTAGTATGATCCAATTTCTAGTATGACCTATTCTCTAGTATGATCCAATTTCTAGTATGATCCACCTTAGTATGATCCACCCCCTAGTATGATCCACCCCTAGTATGATTCACCCTAGTATGATCCACTCTAGTATGATCCACTTCTAGTATGATCCACTTCTAGTATGATCCAATTTCTTAGTGATCCAATTTCTAGTATGATCCAACTCTAGCATGATCCACCCCTTAGCATGATCCACCCCCAGCATGATTCACCCCAAGCATGATCCACCCCTAGTATGATCCACCCTCAGTATGATCCACCCCCTAGTATGATCCAACCCCAGTGGTACCTCATATGATCCACCTCTAGTATGATCCACCTAGTATGATCCACCCTAGTATGATCTAACTTAGTATGATTCATTCAGTATGATCTTGTATGATCCACCCTAGTATGATCCACCCCTAGTATGATCCACCCCAAGTATGATCCACCCCCAGTATGATCCACCCCTAGTATGATCCACCCCCTAGTATGATCCACCCCCAGTATGATTCACCTCTAGTATGATCCACCCTCAGTATGATTCACCCCCAGTATGATCCACCCCACAGTATGATCCACCCCTGAGTGATTCACCCCCAGTATGATCCACCCCCTTAGTATGATCCACCATAGTATGATCTCACCCTAGTATGATCCACCTTAGTATGATCCACCCCTAGTATGATTCTCCACTCTAGTATGTTCCACCCCTAGTATGATTCAACTCTATGATTCACCCTAGTATGATTCACACCCTGTAATGATCCACCCCTAGTATGATTCACCCCTAGTAGTATCCACCCCTAGTATAATCCACCCCCTAGTATGATCCACCCCAGTATGATCCACTCTATTATGATTCACCCCAGTATGATCCACCCCTAGTAGTATCCACCCTAGTATGATCCACCCTAGTATGATCCATCTGTATGCACCTGTAATCCGGGGTAACTGAGGCAGAACACCTGTAGGTATGTACTGGGCTGAGGTCCTGTAAACACGCCCTCAAGATGACCTCACACCTGTACCCCTCCCCCACTCCCCACTGTCCCCTCACCTCCCTCATCACCCATTGTTCCCCACCTCCTACTGTACCCTCCCCCACCAACACCGTGTGACATATAGTAATCCAGGTGATAATAAATGATATGTAATGATTCCTTGAGATAAATGTACAGTATTTCCCAGGTGTCACTAAGAGGGACCATGCTCTCACTTGTGGCTCACTAAGAGGGACCATGGCTCTCACTCTAGGCCCACTAAGAGGGACCATGGCCTCACTTGTTCACTGGGACCAGCCCACTCTGTGGCTCACTAAGAGGACCATGGCCTCACTCTGTGGCTCACTAAGAGGGACCATGGCTCTCACTTGTGGCTCACCAAGAGGGACCATGGCTCTCACTTGTGGCTCACCAAGAGGACCATGGCTCTCACTTGTGGCTCACCAAGAGGACCATGGCCTCACTTGTGGCTCACAAGAGGACCCATGGCCTCACTTGTGGCTCACCAGGGCACCATGGCTCTACTTGTGGCTCACTAAGAGGGACCATGGCTCTCACCTGTGGCTCACCAAGAGGTACCATGGCTCACTTGTGGCTCACTAAGAGGGACCATGGCTCTCACTTGTGGCTCACTACAGGGACCATGGCTCCACCTCTGTAGGCTCACTAAGGGACCATGGCTCTCACTTGTGGCTCACAAGAGGGACCCATGGCTCTCACTTGTGGCTCACTAAGAGGACCATGGCTCACTCTGTGGCTCACAAGAGGTACCATGGCTCTCACTTGTGGCTCACTGAGAGGGACCATGGCTCTCACTTGTGGCTCACTAAGAGGGACCATGGCTCACTTGTGGCTCACTAAGAGGACCATGGCCTCACTTGTGGCTCACTGAGAGGACCACATGGCTCTCTCTGTGGCCTCACAAGAGGGACCATGGCCTCACCTCTGTGGCTCACTAGAGGGACCATGGCTCACTGTGGCTCACTAAGAGGGACCATGGCTCTCACTTGTGGCTCACTGAGGACCATGGCTCTCACTTGTGGCTCACTGGTTAGGGACCAGTAGCTCTCACTTGTGGCTCACTAAGAGGGAACCATGGCTCTCACTTTGTGGCTCACTGGAGAGGACCATGGCTCTCACTTTGTGGCTCACTGGGGAGGACCATGGCTCTCACTTGTGGCTCACTGAGACCATGGCTCTCGGATGTGGCTCACTGAGAGGGACCATGCTCTCACTGTGGCTCTCTAAGAGGGACCATGGCTCTCTACTGTGTGGCTGGGACCATGGCTCTCACTTGTGGCTCACTAAGAGGACCATGGCTCTCACTTGTGGCTCACTAAGAGGGACCATGGTGGCTCTCACTCTGTGGCTCACTTGGAGGGAACCATGCTCACTTGTGGCTCACTAAGAGGGACCATGGCTCTCACTTGTGGCTCACTGAGGGGGACCATGGCTCTCACTTGTGGCTCACTGGGAGAGGGACCATGGCTCTCACTGTGGGCTCACTAAGAGGGACCATGGCTCACTTTGGCTCACTAAGAGGACCATGGCTCTGCTGTGGCTTACTAAGGTTCATGGCTCTCTCTTGTGGCTCACTAAGAGGGGACCATGGCTCTCCTTGTGTTTCACTAAGAGTGACCTATGGCCTCACTTGTGGCTCATTAAGAGGGACCATGGCCTCACTTGTGGCTCAACTAGAGGGACTATGGCTCACTTGTGGCTCTACTAAGAGGACCTGGCCTCACTTGTGGCTCACTAAGAGGGACCATGGCCTCACTTGTGGCTCCTGGAGGGATGGCTCACTTGTGGCTCACTAAGAGGGACCTGGCTCTCACTTGTGGCTCACGTGAGGACCATGGCTCTACTTGTGGCTCACTAAGAGGACCATGGCTCTCACTTGTGGGCTCACTAAGAGGGACCATGGCTCTCACTTGTGGGCTCATAAGAGGGACCATGGCTCACTCTGTGGGCTCACCAAGAGGGTCTCATGGCTCACTGTAAGGCTCACCAAGAGGGACCATGGCTCACTTGTGGCTCACTAAGAGGGACCATGGCTCTCACTTGTGGCTCACTAAGAGGGACCATGGCTCTCTACTTGTGGTTCAGCTGTGTCGATGTTGTTGTTGTTGTTGTTGTTGTTGCTTACTTTGTATATGTGGTTTTTGCAAATTAACCGTATCAATATCAAAGACCCTAAGCCAGCACATGTAACTGAACGTGAAGTACTGAT
>NW_024747850.1:0-10034 GCF_018991925.1 Homarus americanus | reverse complement strand
AACACCATCTACCATAACATAACACTATCTACCATAACATAATGCTATCTACCATAACATAACACCATCTACCATAACATATCACTATCTACCATAACATAACACCATCTACCATAACATAACACTATCTACCATAACATAACGCTAATTACCATAACATAACACCATCTACCATAACATAACACTATCTACCATAACATAATGCTATCTACCATAACATAACACCATATACCATTACATAACACTATCTACCATACCATAACACTATCTACCATAACATAACGCTAATTACCATAACATAACACCATCTACCATAACATAACACTATCTACCATAACATAATGCTATCTACCATAACATAACACTATCTACCATAACATAACACTATCTACCATAACATAACGCTATCTACCATAACATAGCACTATCTACCATAACATAATGCTATCTACCATAACATAACACGATCCTCCATAACATAACACAATCTACCATAACATAACACAATCTCCCATAATATAACACTATCTACCATAACATAACACGATCTACCATAACATAACACTATCCACATTAACACCATAAAATTATCTACCATAACATAACACCATCTACCATAATATAACACTATCTTCCATAACATAACACTATCTACCATAACATAACACTATCTACCATAGCATAACACCATTCACTACAAAAATAAACACCATCTACCACAACATAACACTATCTACCATACAACACTCATCTACCATAACATAACACTATCTACCATAAATAACTACAACACCTACCCACTCATAACATAAATACCTCTATCATAACATAATACAAGCCACCATAACATATAACACTATCTACCATAGCATAACACCATCTGCCATAAGCATAACACTATCTCACTATAACATAACACCATCTACTCATAACATAACACTATCTACCATAACATAACACGATCTACTCATAACACATAACTTCATCTACCATAACACCATAACATTATCTAACAACATAACACCATCTCAATTACAACATAACCCCCATCTTCCATAACATAAACACTATCTACCATAACATAACACTCTCTACCATAGCATAACACTATCTACCATAACATAACACTATCTACCATAACATAACACGATCTACCATAACATAACACTATCTACCATAACACCATAACACTATCTACCATAACATAACACTATCTACCATAACATAACACTAGCTACCAAAACGTAACACCATCTACCATAACATAACACTATCCACCATAAAATAACACTATCTACCATAACATAACACTATCCACCATAACATAACACTATCTACCATAACATAACACTATCTACCATAACATAACACTATCTACCATAACATAACGCTATCTACCATAACATAACGCTATCTACTATAACATAACACTATCTACCATAACATAATGCTATCTACCATAACATAGCACTATCTACCATAACATAACGCTTTTCATTCACTCATAAAGAATTCATCTTACAACATAACACCATCTACCATAACATAACACTATCTACCATAACATAACACGATCTACCATAACATAACACTATCTACCATAACATAACACTATCTACCATAGCATAACACCATCTACCATAACATAACACTATCTACCATAACATAACACCATCTACCATAACATAACACTATCTACCATAACATAACACCATCTACCATAACATAACACTATCTACCATAACATAACGCTATCTACCATAACATAACACCATCTACCATAACATAACACCATCTACCATAACATAACACCATCTACCATAACATAACACTATCTACCATAACATAACACCATCTACCATAACATAACACTATCTACCATAACATAACACTATCTACCATAACATAACACTATCTACCATAACATAACACTATCTACCATAACATAACACTATCTACCATAACATAACACGATCTACCATAACATAACACTATTTACCATAACATAACACTATCTACCATAACACCATAAAATTATCTACCATAACATAACACTATCTACCATAACACCATAACACTATCTACCATAACATAACACCATCTACCATAACATAACACTATCTACCATAACATAACACTATCTACCATAACATAACACTATCTACCATAGCATAACACTATCTACCATAACATAACACGATCTACCATAACATAACACTATCTACCATAACATAACACTATCTACCATAACACCATAACATTATCTAATAACATAACACCATCTACCATAACATAACTATTTTCCATAACATAACACTATCTACCATAACATAACACTCTCAACCATAGCATAACACTATCTACCATAACATAACACTATCAACCATAACATAACACGATCTACCATAACATAACACTATCTACCATAACATACCACTAGCTACCATAACATAACACCATCTACCATAACATAACACTATCTACCATAACATAACACCATTCACTATAACATACCGACTATCTACCACATAACATAAACACCATCTACCATAACATAAACACTATCTACCATAACATAAATACCAATTCATCTACCATAACATACCAATTCATCTACCATGACACATAACACGATCTACCACAACATAACACTATCTACCATAACACCATGACACTATCTACCATAACATAAACACCATCTACCATAACATAACACTATCTTCCATAACATAACACTATCTACCATAACATAACACTCATCTACCATAGCATAACACCATCTACCATAACATAACACTATCTACCATAACATAACACTATCTACCATAAGGTCAATTCATATAACACCATCTAACGCAACATAACACCATCTACCATAACATAACACCATCTACCATAACATAACAACACTATCTACCATAACATAACACTATCTACCGTAGCATAAACACTATCTACCATAACATAAACACGATCTACCATAACATAACACAATCTACCATAACATAACACTATCTACCATTACATAACACGATCTACCATAACATAACACTATCTACCATAACACCATATAATTATCTACCATAACATAACACCATCTACCATAACATAACACTATCTTCCATAACATAACACTATCTACCATAACATAACACTGTCTACTATAGCATAACACTATCTACCATAACATAACACTATCTACCATAACATAACACTATCTACCATAACATAACACTATCTACCATAACATAACACTATCTACCATAACACCATAACACTATCTACCATAACAAAACACTCTCTACCATAACATAATACAAGCTACCATAACATAACACTATCTACCATAGCATAACACTGTCTGCCATAACATAACACTATCTACCATAACATAACACTATCTACCATAACAAAACACTATCTACCATAACATAACACGATCTACCATAACATAACACTATCTACCATAACACCATAACATTATCTAATAACATAACACCATAAACCATAACATAACACTATCTTCCATAACATAACACTATCTACCATAACATAACACTATCTATCATAACATAACACTATCTACCATAACATAACGCTATCTACCATAACATAGCACTATCTACCATAACATAACGCTATCTACCATAACATAACGCTATCTACCATAACATAACACCATCTACCATAACATAACACCATCTACCATACCATAACACGATCTACCATAACATAACACTATCTACCATAACATAACACCATCTACCATAACATAACACTATCTACCATAACATAACACTATCTACCATAACATAACACTATCTACCATAACATAACACTATTCACCATAACATAACACTATCTACCATAACATAACACTATCTACCATAACATAACGCTATCTACCATAACATAGCACTATCTACCATAACATAACGCTATCTACCATAACATAACACTATCTACCATAACATAACACTATCTACCATAACATACCACTAGCTACCATAACATAACACCATCTACCATAACATAACACTATCTACCATAACATACCACCATCTACCATAATATAACACTATCTACCATAACATAACACTATCTACCATAAATTAACACTATCTACCCTAACATACCACTAGCTACCATAACATAACGCCATCTACCATAACATAACACTATCTACCATAACATAACACCATCTACCATAACACCATAAAATTATCTAATAACATAACACCATCTACCATAACATAACACTATCTACCATAACATAACACTATCTATCATAACATAACACAATCCACCATAAAATAACACTATCTACCATAACATAACACTATCCACCATAACATAACACCATCTACCATAACATAACACTATCTACCATAACATACCGACTATCTACCATAACACACCAATTAGCCAAATTTCATAACATAAATAATTCATCTTACCCCATAACATAACACCATCTACCATAACATAACACTATCTACCATAACATAACACCATCTACCATAACATAACACTATCTACCATAACATAACACTATCTATCATAACATAACACCATCTACCATAACATAACACCATCTACCATAACATAACACCATCTACCATAACATAACACTATCTACCATAACATAACACCATCTACCATAACATAACACTATCTACCATAACATAACACTATCTACCATAACATAACCCAATCTACCATAACATAACACTATCTACCATAACATAACACCATCTACCATAACATAACACCATCTACCATGACATAACACGATCTACCATAACATAACACTATCTACCATAACACCATAACACTATCAACCATAACATAACACCATCTACCATAACATAACACTATCTTCCATAACATAACACTATCTACCATAACATAACACTATCTACCATAGCATAACACTATCTACCATAACATAACACTATCTACCATAACATAACACTATCTACCATAACACCATAACACTATCTACCATAACATAACACCATCAACCATAACATAACACCATCTACCATAACATAACACTATCTACCATAATATAACACTATCTACCATAGCATAACACTATCTACCATAACATAACACGATCTACCATTACATAACACAATCTACCATAACATAACACAATCTACCATAACATAACACTATCTACCATAACATAACACGATCTACCATAACATAACACTATCTACAATAACACCATAAAATTATCTACCATAACATAACACCATCTACCATAATATAACACTATCTTCCATAACATAACACTATCTACCATAACATAACACTATCTACCATAGCATAACACTATCTACCATAAAATAACACTATCTACCATAACATAACACTATCTACCATAACATAACACTATCTACCATAACATAACACTATCTACCATAACACCATAACACTATCTACCATAACATAACACTCTCTATCATAACATAATACAAGCTACCATAACATAACACTATCTACCATAGCATAACACTATCTGCCATAACATAACACTATCTACCATAACATAACACTATCTACCATAACATAACACTATCTACCATAACATAACACGATCTACCATAACATAACTCTATCTACCATAACACCATAACATTATCTAATAACATAACACCATCTACCATAACATAACTCTATCTTCCATAACATAACACTATCTACCATAACATAACACTCTCTACCATAGCATAACACTATCTACCATATCATAACACTATCTACCATAACATAACACGATCTACCATAACATAACACTATCTACCATAACACCATAACACTATCTACCATAACACAACACTATCTACCATAACATAACACTAGCTACCATAACATAACACCATCTACCATAACATAACACTATCCACCATAAAATAACACTATCTACCATAACATAACACTATCCACCATAACATAACACTATCTACCATAACATAACACTATCTACCATAACATAACACTATCTACCATAACATAACGCTATCTACCATAACATAGCACTATCTACCATAACATAACGCTATCTACCATAACATAACACTATCTACCATAACATTACACTAGCTACCATAACATAACACTATCTACCATAACATACCACTAGCTACCATAACATAACACCATCTACCATAACATAACACTATCTACCATAACATAACACCATCTACCATAACATAACACTATCTACAACATAATGCTATCTACCATAATAACACCATATCACTCCACCCACTATAACATACAACAATTAATCTACCATAACATAACACTATCAACCAGCAATATAACACCATCTACTATAACATAAGACTCATTCACCTATAACATAACACTATCTACCATAACACAACACCATTCATAACATAACACTATCAACCACAACACACAAGCCCATCACCTACGTAACATAACACCACTCACTATGACATAACACGATCTACCATAACATAACACTATCTACGATAACACTATGTACACTTACCCACGGCACATACCACCCACCATAACACAACACTCTTCCATAACATAACACCATCTTACTCATAACATAACACTATCTACCATAGCATAACGACTATCACCATAATATATCATCATTCACTATAACATAACACTATCTACCATAACACCATAACACTATCTACCATAACATAACACCATCTACCATAACATAACACCATCTACCATAACATAACACTATCTACCATAACATAACACTATCGACCATAGCATAACACTATCTACCATAACATAACACTATCGACCATAACATAACACTATCTACCATAACATAACACGATCCACCATAACATAACACTATCTACCATAACACCATAAAATTATCTACCATAACATAACACCATCTACCATAACATAACACTATCTTCCATAACATAACACTATCTACCATAACATAACACTATCTACCATAGCATAACACTATCTACCATAACATAACGCTATCTACCATAACATAGCACAATCTACCATAACATAACACTATCTACCATAACACCATAACACTATCTACCATAACATAACACTATCTACCATAACATAATACTAGCTACCATAACATAACACTATCTACCATAGCATATCACTATCTACCATAACATAACACTATCTACCATAACATTATAACACTATCTACCAGTAAATATAAACACTATCTACTACAATAACAACACGATCTAATTATAACATAACATCATCTACCATAACACGATCTACCATAACATAACACTATCTACCATAACACCATAACATTATCTAATAACATAACACCATCTACCATAACATAACACTATCTTCCATAACATAACACTTTCTGCCATAACATAACACTATCTACCATAACATAATTTTAGCTACCATAACATAACACTATCTACCATAGCATAACACTATCTACCATAACATAACACTATCTACCATAACATAACACTATCTACCATAACATAACACTATCTACCATAACATACCACTAGCTACCATAACATAACACTATCTACCATAACATAACACTATCTACCCTAACATAACACCATCTACCATAACATAACACTATCTACCATAACATAACGCTATCTACCATAACATAACACCATCTACCATAACATAACACCATCTACCATAACATACCACTATCTACCATAACATAACACCATCTACCATAACATAACACTATCTACCATAACATAACACTATCTACCATAACATAACACTATCTACCATAACATAACACTATCTACCATAACATAACACTATCTACCATAACATAACACCATCTACCATGACATAACACGATCTACCATAACATAACACTATCTACCATAACACCATAACACTATCTACCATAACATAACACCATCTACCATAACATAACACTATCTTCCATAACATAACACTATCTACCATAACTATAACACTATCTACCATAGCATAACACTATCTACCATAACATAACACTATCTACCATAACATAACACTTTCTACCATAACACCATAACACTATCTACCATAACATAACACCATCTACCATAACATAATACCATCTACCATAACATAACACTATCTACCATAACATAACACTATCTACCATAGCATAACACTATCTACCATAACATAACACGATCTACCATAACATAACACTATCTACCATAACATAACACTATCTACCATAACATAACACTATCTACCATAACATAACACGATCTACCATAACATAACACTATTTACCATAACATAACACTATCTACCATAACACCATAAAATTATCTACCATAACATAACACTATCTACCATAACACCATAACACTATCTACCATAACATAACACCATCTACCATAACATAACACTATCTACCATAACATAACACTATCTACCATAGCATAACACTATCTACCATAACATAACATGATCTACCATAACATAACACAATCTACCATAACATAACACAATCTACCATAACAAAAAACTATCTACCATAACATAACACGATCTACCATAACATATCACTATCTACCATAACACCATAAAATTATCTAGCATAACATAACACCATCTACCATAACATAACACTATCTTCCATAACATAACACTATCTACCATAACATGACACTATCTACCATAGCATAACACTATCTACCATAACATAACACAATCTACCATAACATAACACTATCTACCATAACATAACACTATCTACCATAACACCATAACACTAACTACCATAACATAACACTATCTACCATAACATAATACTAGCTACAATAACATAACACTATCTACCACAGCATAACACTATCTACCATAACATAACACTATCTACCATAACATAACACTATCTACCATAATATAACACTATCTACCATAACATAACACGATCTACCATAACATAACACTATCTACCATAACACCATAACATTATCTAATAACATAACACCATCTACCATAACATAACTCTATCTTCCATAACATAACACTATCTACCATAACATAACACTCTCTACCATAGCATAACACTATCTACCATAACATAACACTATCTACCATAACATAACACGATCTACCATAACATAACACTATCTACCATAACACCATAACACTATCTACCATAACACAACACTATCTACCATAACATAACACTAGCTACCATAACATAACACCATCTAACATAACATAACACTATCCACCATAAAATAACACTATCTACCATAACCTAACACTATCCACCATAACATAACACTATCTACCATAACATAACACTATCTACCATAACATAACACTATCTACTATAACATAACGCTATCTACCATAACATAGCACTATCTACCATAACATAACGCTACCTACCATAACATAACGCTATCTACCATAACATAACACTATCTACCATAACATAACACTATCTACCATAACATAACACTATCTACCATAACATACCACTAGCTAATATAACATAACACCATCTACCATAAAATAACACTATCTACCATAACATAACACCATCTACCATAACATAACACTATCTACCATAACATAACACCATCTACCATAACATAACACTATCTACCATACCATAACGCTATCTACCATAACATAACACCATCTTACCATAACAACACTATTTACCCTAACATAACACCATCTACCATAACATAACACTATCTACCATAACATAAAACCATCTACCAAAACATAACACTATCTACCATAACATAACACTATCTACCATAACATAACACCATCTACCATAACATAACACCACCTACCATGACATAACATGATCTACCATAACATAACACTATCTACGATAACACCATAACACTATCTACCATAACATAACACCATCTACCATAACATAACACTATCTTCCATAACATAACACTATTTACCATAACATAACACTATCTACCATAGCATAACACTATCTACCATAACATAACACTATCTACTATAACATAACACTATCTACCATAACA